>NC_091156.1:42924735-43024735 GCF_040958095.1 Procambarus clarkii | reverse complement strand
GTTCGAGTCACTTCTGGGGTGTGAGTTTTCAGTTGCATATGTCCTGGGGACCATTCAGGCTTGTTCGCATTTGTGTTCCTCACGTGTGCCCCAAAGAATGAGGTGATTTGGTAAAATGCTATGCCCAAGATAACTATCCGAGTGCCGGCGGTGGGGTGGTTCATATAGCCTCGGCTATCACCTCATTATGTCCGGTCGTGATGGTCAAGTGGATTAAGGCGTCTTGTACATACCAGTTGCGTTGCTTCTGGGAGTATGGGTTCGAGTCACTTCTGGGGTGTGAGTTTTCAGTTATATATATATATATATATATAACACTCAGGCGAACAAGCCTGAATGGTCCCCAGGACTATATACAACTGAAAACTCACACCCAAGAAGTGACTCGAACCCATACAGCCAGGAGCAACGCAACTGGTATGTACAGGACGCCTTAATCCACTTGACCATCTCGACCAGACAAAAGAAAGTGATAGCCAGTTGTGTTGCTCCTGGCAGTATGGGTTCGAGTCACTCCTGGGGGTGTGAGTTTTCAGTTGCATATAGTCCTGGGGACCATTCAGGCTTGTTCGCATTTGTGTTCCTCACATGTGCCCCAAAGAATGAGGTGATTTGATAAAATGCTATGCCCAAGTTTACCATCCGAGTTCCGGCGGGGAAGTGGTTCAAATAGCTTTTGCTATCACTTCCTTATGTCCAGTCATGATGGTCAAGATGATTAAGGCGTCCTGCACATATCAGTTGTGTTGCTCCTGGCAGTATGGGTTCGAGTCACTTCTGAGGTGTGAGTTTTCAGTTGTATATAGTCCTGGGGACCATTATGGCTTGTTCGCATTTGTGTTCCTCACGTGTACCCCAAAGAATGAGGTGATTTGATAAAATGCTACGCCCAATTTTAGATTACCATCCGAGTGCTGGCGAGAAAGTGGTTCAAATAGCTTCGGCTATCACTTCCTCAGCACTTTGGTGCTAAGGAAGTGATTATCAACATCACCTCAACACTTCGGTGCTGAGGTGATGTCGATAATCAAAACCAGGATAATCAAGAAACTAACAACATTAAATGGAGGACCTATGGCAATTCCACGACCGAGAGACGGCTTCCTGAACCTTGCAAGAATCAACCTCACTGAGGACCACGTCACTCTCCTAAATCTGGGTATAAACTGTCACGTTATGTCCAGACCAAGTGAGATGGCCCGGAAAGTGGAGTTGGAAATTCTGTTGGACGACATATTCGACCTCTAGACACAAAAGAAGGTCACCACCAAGGACACCTTACAAGCAGAACTTATCGCAGAAGGAGGAAAGAATCGAGGCAACTACAGAAGCACCTTACTGTCTTCCGAGCTCAAAGCGGCAGCTAAGAGCCTTTGTGAGAACAAGGAGATAGTTGTCAGGAGAGGTGACATGTCGCCAATATATGTCATTCTTAAAAAAGACGAATATCTGGCAAAAATGAACCTCATACTCTCTGACCAAACTAAATTCCAAATGGTAACGAAGGACACTACAGCCGAATTGAAAGCAAAGGTCAACAAATTGATCGAAACTGTGAACGCCAGGAAATCCGGACACCACCTGCCAAAGATTATTGGGGAATACAAACCTTGATACGCGTATGGAAATGTCAAGACACTCAAGCCTGGAAACCCACTTCGGCCAATCATCAGCCAGATACCCACACCTACGTACAGACTGGCGAAGCGACTCAACAGCTTGCTGACTCCTTATGTCCCTTGTGCCTTCAGCCTGAAGTCTCGAAAGGAATTTGTTGATTTACTGGGGGGAACATGGGCCACAGGGATAAGAGCCTCACTGGACGTAGAATCACTGTTTACCAACGTACCTGTGGATGAAACAATCGGGATGATAGCGGACAGAGTGTATCCTGATCCGGCCTGTACTCCTCTTGAAATACCAGAAAACATTCTAAGGAAACTACTCCAAGCTTGTATTAAAGAGGCACCCTTCTTGAGCCCGGATGGGCACATGTATAAGCAAGTAGATGGAGTCGCCATGGGTTCTCACCTAGGTGTCCTGTTTGCGAACTTCTACATGGGAACCATCGAACAAAAGGTCTTAGTCCACATGAACTTGAAACCGGCCATATACTGCAGGTATGTTGGCGACATTTCTACACAGGTACCTGATGTCAGACATCTGCAGGAGCTGAAGGAGGCATTTGAGCGGAATTCTGTATTGCGTTTCACTTATGAGATGGAGAAGGATGGGAAGCTGCCCTTTCTAGATGTAACAGTCATGGAAAGGAGCGGAGGTTTCCACACTGCAGTCTACACTAAGGAAACAAACATAGGAATGTGCCTCAATGCCAACAGTGACTGCCCAGACAGGTACAAGAGGAGTGTTGTTAACGCTTATGTCGACCGTGCTCTCAGCCACAGCTCAGGATGGAAGCAAGTCGATGAAGAACTATGTAGGGTAAGGCAGGTCCTAGTCAACAGCAGCTTCTTCAATGGTTTCGTTGAAGACATTATAAGAAGGAAGGTGAAACGCCATGCAACCTCTGAAGAGACAACTAACACAACACCTGTACTCCCTATTAGACTATTTTACAGCAACTTCTTTTCCACAGCTCATAAAACGGAGGAAAGGGTCCTGAAAGATATTGTTAATAGAAACGTTATCCCTACAGACAAAAATCAGAAGATACAATTGACGATTTACTATAGAACCAAGAAAACTGCCAACCTACTCATGAGAAACTCTCCAGACACAAAGCAGAACGCTTTGAAAGAGACCAATGTCGTCTATGCCTTCAAATGCCCACTTGGGGACTGTAAGCCTCAAAGAACTCAGTATAGAGGCAAGACAACTACATCTCTTTCCAGGCGATTAACGATGCATAAGCAACAGGGCTCCATTAAGGAACATATAATCTCTTCCCACAACCAGACCATCACCAGAGAAGTCCTAACAAAAAACACGGAAATCATCGATAGATACTGCGATATCAGACGGCTTTTATATCTGCGAGGCACTACACATTAAGAAGTCAACACCAGCAATCAACAACAAATTAATGCACAACTATATTCTACCCTCTTGAAGACTCCACACCAATATTGAAGCATCAAGAAATATGGGCCAATAGGCCCTTTGCATTTACTTCCATTCTTCCCCTTTAACTTTACCCAATATTACCCAATATTACGTGTTCTATCTTGTGTTGAAAGTTTGTTCTCACCTCATCCAAAACTGTTGTAACATATCACCTCACCCAAATGCAGGTATATAAAATGATAAGCCGTTTGAATTGTAGCATAGTAAGAAATCTGTTTTAGAGTTTGCAGGTTATAGTTGTGTGTGTGTAAACTAAAGTCTTTGAAAATGTAATAAGTTATTACGAAACGCGTTCAAGTGTCGCGTCAGACTAGAAATAAAAATGAATTTTGGAGAACTGATTTTTCAATTACCATCGACAGCGAAAAGAACCATAAGAAATATTGATAAAATCGTGTTAGAATTATTAATCTTACTTTTTCGGTCATATTTAAAAATATATGTCTACAGGAAAGACTGCTACCATAATATACTAATTGTTATGGACCCGAGTCCAGCGTCGTAGCACGGAGCTGTGACGACAACGCCATCTGTGGGTCAGCTCCCGAAACCCCCTCCAAATGGACGACGCCATCTAGTGAGGACGGGATATACCTGCCACAGAGGCTGGTTTCCTGTCTTCATCAGTTCGTAACATAGCCGCTGCTGACCTCTGGTGAGGTGGCGCTTAGACAGCAACGCCATCTATGGAGTGGATAGGTGGACGTTTGTGTCTAAGTCTGTAAGTGAGGTGCCCTAGAGTGTCCCTAGTACTAATGACGTGTCTGATTACAGAGTCGACCTGGGACTGCTGTATCGGACGATGGGGCAGTCTACCCAAGGCAGCCATAGTCTCTCCACGTGTTTGCTGCAGAAGCTGTGAGTCACCCCCAGACGAACACTGTTGAGTGCGTTAGCCTGCCTGTGACGTGGCAGTACCAGGAATCGTCTTATCTGGGGGCTGAGAAGAACCCAGTTGCGACCCAATAGGGTCGTAACATAATTGGCATCCCCAGTGGGATCCGACCCCTTGTCAAGTATGTTTGACAGGGGTGGTGATGTAGCGCAATCCCCTGTAAATAATTCCCCCTGCTTGTAACTATTTGGACGTTATACGTCCTGTGCGGTGCTCGGTGTGATTCAGTGCAATATTGTAGAGTGCGGTGCTCGCTGTGACTAAATGCAATATTGTGTAGTGCGGTGCCCGGTGTAATTACGTGCAATATTGGCAAGTGCGGTGTTAGGTGCGATAAAGTGCAATATTGACGTATTACAGTGCTCGGTGCGTTAAGTGCTAAAGTGAAAGCGGTGTGTTAAGTGCTAGTGTTCCATCTAAGCGACAATGGCGGAAAAAGCGACCATCGACGATCTGGACGACGTTCAGGCCTTTCTGAACAAGGAGGACTGTCTTGCCAGATTGAAATATCTGGGGAAACAGGAACTCGTATTAGTAAGTGCCTATTTGGAGATAAAGATACGTGCCAGTGATTCCCGTGTGGAGATCTTGTCTAAGGTTCACAAGCATTTGAAGGCAGAGGAGAAACAGGAAGGCGAGGCACAAATTACAAAAGAAAGTGAGGAAGTAGCTTCCACTGAAAAGGAAGATAAGGGCAGTGACAATGAAAGTGATGTAGGCGAGCTGAATATAAGCTTGCTAACTGTCAAAATGCGTGCCTCTGAAATAAATCGCAAGATAGAATGTAAGAAATTAGAAATGGAAAGAGAGAGACAAGAAAAAGAGTTGGAGTTGAGGCGTTTAGAATTACAAAAAAGGAAAGAAGAGCGAGAAAGAGAAGAAAGAAGAGAAGAGCGAGAAAGAGAAGAGAAACGATAGAGAGAAGAAAGAGAAGAGCGAGAAAGAGAAGAGAAACGAGAGAGAGAAGAATGAGAAAGAGAAGAACGAGACAGGCAAGAACGACGAGACAGAGAGGAAAAAGAGAGACAACATGAGCTAGAAGTATTGCAATTAGGTGGTGGGAGGCAAACAATGGAAACGAGTAGTTTCGATCCGGTAAGGAACATCAAAATGGTCCCGAAGTTCAACGAGAAGGAAGTTTCGAAGTTCTTCGCGGCCTTCCAGAAAGTCGCAGCCTCTTTGGAGTGGCCAAAGGAGAATTGGGCCATCATGATACAGTCCGTACTGACTGGGAAGGCCCAAATCGCCTACTCCACATTGTCCCATGATGACTCCAGCGATTACGGCAAGGTGAAGAAGGTCGTGCTCATGGCGTACCAATTGGTACCTGAGGCGTACAGGCAGAAGTTCAGGAACCTGAAAAAGACCTCGGAGTACACGTTCACCGAATTCGCGACCATCAAGGCACGGCTTTTTCAAGAGTGGTGTGCTTCTCGGAAGGTGGAGACCAAAGAAGACCTCGAGCAGCTCAAACTGTTAGAGGACTTCAAAGACTGTCTGTCTGGAGATCTAAAGACGTACTTAGAGGAACAGCAGGTAGAGACCTTACGTGCGGCAGCCACCATGACTGAAGAGTACATCTTAACGCATAGGCCTTCTGCTAAGTATGTCCCGAGGAATTACCCACGCCGGTTTGACAAACCTCGTCACGAAGAGGAGAGACCCGTCCCACAAAGAACTAAGAAGACGCCCCCAAGTAGACCTCGAAGGACCAGTCCTAACAGTCCGAAACACCGGAGTCCGAGGAGGAATATGGTGTGTTGGACTTGTGGGCAAAAAGGGCATGTAGCTGCTATGTGCCGAGGCAAAAGAGGTAGCGGCCCACATAGGGAGGTGATGTTGATGGGCTGTGTAAAACCACCAGTAGGAAGCCAGTCTATGACTAATCAGGAAGAACCAAGATTGTTTTCCCCTCACACTTCAGGCGGGTATGTATCGAGTGAATATACTGGTAGATCAGTGGTAGTGCTCAGAGATAGTGGAGCAGCCCAGTCCCTGATCGTGAGAAACTCTTTACCCGAGGGAGTGAGTGTGGATGGGAGACAAAAGGTTGTCCTGGTTGGGTTTCCTAGGACGCAGTATGTAGCCCCCTTAGTGCCGTACATCTAGACTCGCCTTACTTCAGCGGCACATGTGCATTGGCAGTAGTCGATACCCTACCTATAGCTGGGATTGACGTGATACTAGCCAACGGCTTGGTGACAGATTGGAGCAACAATCATCCCAAGGTTGCGGACAAGTCAGCCGGAACAGCAAGGTCCGAGGTAACAGCTGGAAATGGTAATACCCAAGTACAGACAGACACGGAATTAGTTAACCTGTTTAATTCTCCCTCTCACCTACAGATTGACAGCATTCTAGCAGAGTCTCCTGATTCTTCTCCCGACAAGAAGCATGAGGTTATGATGGCAGAAGTGACTGAGCAAGAAGAGAGGCCTCGTGTACAAGCACCTACGGATACCAAAGAGTCTGGAGCGAAGTCACCTGAGTACTTGCGGTATGGCAAAGTTCCACGTTCATTGAACCGGCCAGAGATTCCCCAGACGTCAGAGGTATGTGAGATATGTGCGAAAGTTCTAGTGCCTTCTTCGGTCCAAACCAGGCTAAGGGATATAGCCGGCTATGGACATGACAAGCTCATGAAACTTGTCCCTAACTTGACCAAATGTTTCCTAGCGGTATTTTGTTTTATTCTTATGTGTGTTCTCAGTAAGGACCAGTGGACGACCCGACAGATAATGGCTCCCTTGAACATCGCGAAGAGATCCCAGGGATTGGAGATTTACACTGCGAGTGTTGCAGTCAAAGGAGGGACCAGGAAGGTGATAGTAGATACAGGAGGTATGAGAAGTGATATTATGAGTGACTGTTTCCGGCTGGTTGACACCCCCCGCGTGATTGCTGAGCCTAGATGCAGCGTTATACGGAACCTTGGTCGACCTGACGGTGGCAGAGCGAATGCCATCTTCGATGTACGAGCAGCCCTGTTGGGACTAGGTGTGGGCCTAGTAGAGGAGTATGCTGTGAGTACTGATTTAACTATCGCTGTCACTCTATATTATCAGACCCCTGTATTCCAGGTTCCCGTCTCCCTGAATGACCACCGGACCGGTACCAGAAATGCCGTCTGTGAGATTTTTTTTTCTTTGACAGGGTATCAAAAGAATTAAGTCCTATTGATGTTACGTTAATCGCAACTACCTCGCAAGAGAGGCAGACCTTAAACAGCAAGAGCTGCCAGTGGCAGATATTTAATCTTAAAGCCTAAGATCATAGGACCGCGGGAGCAAACCGCCAGGCGAAACCACACAGGTAACACCTGTCACTTAGGTCGCTGGCTCCTAGTTAACAACTAATAAAGGGTAGCCGACGGATTCTCACCTCTTATTTATAGAAGTGTGGTGCTGTGCAATGGACTCGAGCTTTAGATACAGACTTAATATGAACATAAGCAGGCAAAGCGTTGCAGAACATAAAATGTGGGGAAGTAATATTGGAAGGTTTGACGTAAACGACCGTTTTCTATAACAAAACAATTTATTCACAAAACAAGACTAAAACTACTACACATTGAATTTACGTTACTTTACTGTCACTCCAGTAGCACATTAAAGAACAGCTAATCAACAGCCTGATGGACCCACAGTATCCTTATCCCGTCGTCGCTGACTGAACAATGACACTAACTGAACAGAGTGGTGCCCACTGGTGACGCAAGCTTGCGATCAATATTGTCACGGCTTCACGGTGACCAATACTATAATCACAAAGACTTGACTGGCGCTCGCTGCCCTCAACGAGATACCAAGTAACAAGGCGGTTAATCCAAGAATGATAACCCCTTATAAAAATCTTACGTTAACACTTGTCTCTCAGGACAATCAAAACAAATGTTACTCTAATTGAATTTAAACAATTACGTTAATACACACGTGTCACAACGACACTTAAATGGCAGCAATAACTTGTAAATCAATTAATTACATCAACTTGAAAGTCAAGCATTCGGTGAGTAATTCCCAATTAATTACTGAATACAACAGCCTATTAATTCAGACGAGTATTGATAAAGCCTACTGTCTCTCAACTGACAGTTCACCTCCGGTCTTACGACAAGATTACCTTAACGAGGGTAGACTACTGTACCACACACAATGTTACAACACACTCCGTGTAAACAACAACATCAACACCTGGTGAATTCACTAAGTGGCGGTTACTAATTCTCTTTAAATTCGCTACCAGTGCTTAATCACTCTGTCCACAGACAGAGCTGATCAGTCCAACGAATTACAGCAGCTTAATTACAGCGCAATTGACTCCGATCATAACAGACTGTCAACCCCTTACGTTAATCACTCAATCAACGACAGCTCGTTAAATCGTTAACACTACGTTAGTCTTCACTTGACAATTCCTCCACTGCGTGAACTTCACTGTGACTGTTGCCTTTACACGTCCCTACGTTAATCACAACAATGTTAAACGAACAAGTGACCTCGTTAAGTAAATCATGACCCCCGGTGACGTTAACTGACTTTAATTCTCACGGAATCCTTCACAGTACACAACGCCTTCCACCAAGGTCAAACTTGTCTCCAGTTTACACACACAGTACAACACAGTACATCACAGTAAACACAGTACATCCTTGCCACTCACGGCAAAACTTGTAAATGACTTCCCCCAGTAAATTATCCACCAATAATTCACACTTTACCACAACACAACAGTAAAATATATAACCAAGGGAAATCTCCCTGTTACCACTTTTCACTGCTGAAAAAGGGAATCAAATTACAGGAATACATACACGGCACATAGAAAAAATAGAAGCAAATAACTCACTTTACTCTACCTCTGAATGTGTCACTAGGTGTCTTCACACACGTCAAAAATCACAGTTGGGCCCAACCTCAACTTTATTACGGCAACAGGGTAGACTCACACGTCTCCAATTCCCATTCACCTCCCCAGGTGGTCACAGGGACAAAGGACAGACGGAACACTGGGGGCGAACCCAGCTTCAGAGTTTTATTACCCAAACGGAAACAGTGTACTTTCATCAATAATGCAGGCCCGCAACCTTCTCACACTCACACATACACGTCAATCACACTCCCACTGCTGCTGCTGGATGATGACGTAGGCGTCCTCACTTCCTACACGTGGTCAGGTGGAGCACAGGGTCCTAGACCACGGGGTTAGCTCCACACACACAGAGACCAGGATGGCGCAGACACACCGGCACAGGCAGGCCAAGGTTAGCGCACAACAGCAGGGATGCGGTACCACGCCCCTTCCACTTGACACGGTACCCCAGGATACGACGGTACACGGTGTGACACGGTACACGAGACCCGAGACGGAGTCCTTCACTGTTCCTCAGAATTAGAACTTTTAAGGTTTCTCTCATAACACTGAAACCTTTTCCAGCACGTCTCCCAGCAGTATCTTCAAGCACAGATACGATAGACGGCTGATGTCATTTTTGTAGCCCGATAATTAACACCTCACTCAGTCCAGTTCCTCTAAGATAGCATCCTACAATTATGCGGCTAGATGACAAGTTCACACGGTTCGATACAAGCCCCTTTCCGATTATCGGATTCTTACGCACGGCACACGGAAAGATAGCAAGATGTAGGCGTGACTTTAGTAACGTTGCAGGCGGTATTTCCCGATGCTTGGCCTAGCACGGGAAATGCGCCCACCCCAAGCAGCGTCCTAGGTAAGAATGTCATTTCCCGCCAACACTATGCCTGGGGTACCATGCGGTACCCCTCAGCGTCTTGGCCAATCACGGTTCAGCATTTCTGAGGCCCAGGAGCTTAGCCAATGCCGCACCTGCCCCATGACGCTACTCCCTCTCTCACGAGGTGGACACGTGATAGGGGGGGTGGTCTACGGCCGTTAACCCCCCATACCTCCCTCTCTACACTTGACTTGTACAAAAGTTTCCCTGAAATCAACTCCCTCCTGTAATTTCCTTCACAGACCTGATACAGCGATCGGAATGACTTCAATGGCTAGCAAATGTCATGGGCTGTCCAACGACACCCAACACGACTGTGGAAAAGTTATATTCAGAAAGTTGAATCACGGTGCACATCACTGGTGCACTATGCAATTTCGTACTTAATACAGTGCACGAGAGAGCAGAGAAAATATGTCTCCTGACACCGTCTGTGATCAGCCATCAACAGTATCACAACACAGGGAAGTGTCGATTCACCCCAGATCGCGTCCATACCTATCCTTACTCGAGGCACGTGAGATGGTTATGTCCCTGCTTGCCATCTCAGTGGAGGTGTGGAAGATCACATCAGGCAGGTCATCGCCTTCCATCTGCAAGTTTCCTTTGTGCCAGAGTTTCTCATTAGGACAGTTCTGTGGACAAGACATCCTCGCCACTCCAGTTTATAGAGTACGTGAGTCTGAGTGGAGTTGTATCCACGTACTAATTTGGTTTGTTTTTTTTTTCTTTTAGAAACCCAAACCAAATCCTTTTTGGTGGGGAGGTGTTACGGACCCGAGTCCAGCGTCGTAGCATGGAGCTGTGACGACAACGCCATCTGTGGGTCAGCTCCCGAAACAACCTCCAAATGGACGACGCCATCTAGTGAGGACGGGATATACCGGCCACAGGGGCTGGTTTCCCGTCTTGATCAGCTCGTAACATAGCCACTGCTGACCTCTGGTGAGGTGGCGCTTAGACAGCAACGCCATCTATGGAGTGAATAGGTGGACGTTTGTGTCTAAGTCTGTAAGTGAGGTGCCCTAGAGTGTCCCTAGTACTAATGACGTGTCTGATTAAAGAGTCGACCTGGGACTGCTGTATCGGACGATGGGGCAGTCTACCCAAGGCAGCCATAGTCTCTCCACGTGTTTGCTGCAGAAGCTGTGAGTCACCCCCGGACGAACACTGTTGAGTGCGTTAGCCTGCCTGTGACGTGGCAGTACCAGGAATCGTCTTATCTGGGGGCTGGCTGGTGGGAGAGACTGGCCACTGTGGTGCAAAGAGAGGAGAGTGATCAGCGGAATCACACGAGGCTCCTGCCTAGGGCTCGCAACCCTAGTATCGGTCATGGAGTGGCCTATACAGCGGAGCTGATTGGAACCTGCCAGCTACAGGCTGGATTTGTGGTTGAAGGCCTCCACGACGGTGCACCCAGTGGGACTGTGATTTGGCTGGCCTGTGGCCGGGGTAGATTCGCCGAAAGAATCAGAAGATTCATCGTGGGTCACGACGAAAAGAACCAGGACTACTCATCGTGAGCACCGTGGAGCATCTCGCGTCTTCAGGGGAAGACGATTCTGTACATTGTGTATTTATACCCCCTGTGTGACAGTTCATATATTTATTTATGGTGGTGGTGATTATATATACAAAAGCAGTGTATTTGTATCCCTTCCCCTTTAATTTACTTGCGTTACTGAACACACCCCTTGAAAGCCACTACTAACTTGGGGCCGGATACCCAAACTCTAATAACATCAGAGAAGAACCCAGTTGCGACCCAATAGGGCCATAACACTAATATATATATATATATATATATATATATATATATATATATATATATATATATATATATATATATATATATATTATATATATATATATTATAAATGCATATAACAAAATTAACAGAATATGACTCACTCCTAAGGTCAATAACCGTGAGAGTGTTAAACCTCTCCTTGCAAGATGACCAGTGGGACCAAGCAACGCTCTCAGTTAGACTCGGGGGTATAGGTATTCGCAAGGCGACACAGTTAGCATTGCCGGCATTCTTATCCTCGACCAGTGCTACAGGTGAATTAGTTAAGGAAATACTACCGGAATACCTAAGAGGCTCCACTGGGATTCATGATCCTAAATTCGCGGAAGGATCTGGTCAGTGGGACACTCTTGTCAACTCTCACCCTCGACCGACTTTTCCAAATGACTGCAAACAGTCCAAATGGGATAGCCCCATAGTGGAGAACATCGCCACATCATTGCTGGGGGCAGCTTCCAGGAAGGACAGAGCGCGTCTTCTAGCTGTGAAAGCGCCCCATGCCGGGGACTTCCTGTTGGCAGTCCCTAATTCCGCCTTGGGCATCCGCCTGGACCATCGCACCCTAAGTATTGGTGTTGCCCTGCGCCTTGCTGCCCCTATCTCCACCGAGCACCAGTGTATTTGCAGCCATGCACGGGCAGACTAATACAGCAGCCAAGGTCTGATCTGTAAAACACAGGGAAAGACTGCCAGACATGAAGCAGTCAATGACATCATCAAGAGAAGTTTGGCTACAGCTGGGGGCCCAGCACAAAGGGAGCCTCAGTTGTGCAGGCCTGACAACAGTCAAAAACACCCAGATGGAGTCACCCTGCAGCCATGGAGGGAAGGTAAACAGGTCGTATGGGACTGCAAGTGTGCATCTGCATTGGCTGATACCTATCTACCTTACAGCACAGCTGAGGGAGGTGGGGCAGCCATCTTCAGGGAGACCCAGAAAACCAACAAGTACAGGGACCTAGGACGTTGCTACAGGTTCGTGCCGATAGGCTTTAAGACTCTGGGCGCCTGGGGTAAATGTGCACCCAAGTTCCTGAAGGAGGTGGGCGAGAAACTCATTGAGAAAACTAGAGACCCAAGAGCGGCCAATTTCATGTTCCAGCGCCTGAGTGTCGCTGTTCAGAGGAGAGTGTTGTAGTTGTGCAGTAGCGTAGTAGTCCACACTGCAGTTATGTAGACTGCAGTGTGGAAACCTCCGCTCCTTTCCATGACTGTTACATCTAGAAAGGGCAGCTTCCCATCCTTCTCCATCTCGTAAGTGAAACGCAATACAGAATTCCGCTCAAATGCCTCCTTCAGCTCCTGCAGATGTCGCTGTTCAGAAAGCACAAGTACCTTCCAGTAGCTGCCATAACTAGTACGCCAGCAGCTACTGAAAGGTAGTTGTGCTTTCTGGGTTCGAGGCCCACTGGTGGGTGTTGTCCAAAGATTGTTAATCTTTACTTGTGGTTTATGCAAGTATAGGCTTATAGCATGGACACGAGTTCTCCCACATTAACAGTGGCTTGATGAAAAACGTATAGTAACCTCTCACTATTCTGGTGCCCTTGGGAAGTGGGGATATTTGAGGTGTATATATACCTCGAAGTCTCTACTTCTTTTAAGGGTCTGAGTGGTGTAGTGGGTTAAGGCATACTAGTTATGGCAGCTACTGGAAGGTAGTTGTGCTTTCTGGGTTTGAGGCCCACTTGTGGGTGTTGTCCAAAGATTGTTAATCTTCACTTGTGGTTTATGCAAGTATAGACTTATACCATGGACATGAGTTCTCCCACATTAACAGTGGCTTGATGAAAAGCGTATAGTAACCTCTCACTATTCTGGTGCCCTTGGAAAGTGGGGATATTTGAGGTGTATATATACCTCGAAGTCTCTACGTCTTTTAAGGGTCTGAGTGGTGTAGTGGGTTAAGGCGTACTAGTTAAGCAGCTACTGGAAGGTAGTTGTGCTTTCTGGGTTCGAGGCAGATCATCACCAGAGAAATCTTAACAAGATTTATCATATATATATATATTTGTATATATATATATATATATATATATATATATATATATATATATATATATATATATATATATATATATATATATATATATACATATACCTATATATATATGATAAATCTTGTTAAGATTTCTCTGGTGATGATCTGGTTGTGAGAAGAGATTATATGTTCCTAGATGGCGCCCTGTTGCTTATGCATTGTTAGTCGCCTGGAAAGAGACGTTGTTGTCTTGCCTATTTACTGAGTTCTTTAGGGCTTACAGTCCCCATGTGGGCATTTAAAGGTATAGACGACGTTAGTCTCCTTCAAAGCATTCTGCTTTGTGTTTGGGGAGTTTTTCATGAGTAGATTGGCCATTTTTTGGTTTTATAATAAATTATCAATTGTATTTTCTGATTTTTGTCTGTAGGGATGACGTTCCTATAAACAATATCTTTCAGGACCCTTGCCTCCATTTTATGAGGCGTCAAAAAGAAATTCCTGTAAAATAGTCTAATAGGGGGTACAAGTGTTTTGTTGGTTGACTCTTCCGAAGTTGCAAGGCGTTCCACTTTTTTTTTTATGATGTCTTCAACGAAACCATTAGAGAAGCCTTTGTTGGCTAGGACCTGCCGTACCCTACAGAGTTCTTCATCGAATTCTTTCCATCCTGAGCTGTAACTGAGAGCACAGTGGATGTAAGCGTTGACAACACTCCTCTTGTACCTGTCTTGGCAGTCACTATTTGCATTGAGGCACATTCCTATGTTTGTTTCCTTGGTGTAGACAGCAGTATGGAAGCCTCCGCTCCTTTCCATGACTGTTACATCCAGAAAGGGCATCTTCCCATTGTTCTCCATCTCGTTTGTAAAACTCAACACAGAATTTCGCTCAATACACCCACACCCACATACAGACTGGCTAAGCAACGTTAGACTGGCTACTTGATGTCGATGTTCATCTGCTTAAGGTCGCGTTTGCAGGCATCTCTGAAATGCAACTGAGGTCTTCCGGTGGGTCTTCTTCCTGATGCCAGTTCTCCATACATGCGGTCCTTTGGTATATGGCCATCTTCCATGCATGTAACATGTCCCAGCCATGACATGCGTCTGTTTCAAGAGAATGAACATTGAAGGGACTCCTGTCCTCTAGAGTACTGTGTTGTTGGTGACGTGGTCTTTCCACGTGATGTCAAGGGTGCGTCTCAGGTTCCACATGTGAAAGGTATTGAGCCGTCTCTCCTGGCGAGTGCGCAGGGTCAACGATTCCGAGCCGTAGAGAAGTGTACTCACCACACATGCCATGTAGACTTGTGCCTTGGTGTGCACTGTCAGTTTGGCATTTTCCCGAACGCGCTTTGTGAGCCTGGCCAGTGTTGTTGCGCCCTTCCCGATATGCCTGTTGATATCAGTGTCTAGGGAAAGGGTGTCTGAGATTGTGGAGCCCAGGTACACAAACTCATGAACTGTCTCCACCACATAGTCTTCTATGTTTATACATTGACATCTTGTCTTATCACCTGTGTCTTCTTTAGGCTGATTATCAGGCCGAATGCGGAACAGGATGCAGCAAAGCGGTTGAGTAGCTGCTACAGGCCTTCTGCTGTGTGTGTGTGGTGATCGCTGCATCGTCGGCGAAGAGGAACTCCCTGAGGATTCGCATCTATACTTTTGTCTTTGATCGGAGTCTGGATAGATTATAGAGCTTTCCATCAGATTTTGCATGGAGATAGATGCCCTCTGTGGTTGTTCCAAAAGTATACTTGACAAGGATCGCGAAGAAGATGCCGAACAGGGTTTGAGCAAGAACGCAACCCTATTTAACACCACTGTTGATGTTGAATGATTCAGAAGTTGAGCTGTCATACATGACCGTTCCCTTCATGTCCTTGTGGAACGATTGTATCATGCTGAGTAGGGTGGGTGGGCAGCCAACCCGTTCTCGCACTTTCTTACAGTCAATATTGACTTATTAAATATGTGCATATGTGACATACTAAACATACTAGCTTACCTTGAAAAGCTTCATAGAAAACACCGACCTTGCCTAACCTTCTTAGTATGTTAAGATAAGCATCTTATTGCTTCGTAATTACAATTATTACTTAACCTATACTATAATAGGTTAAGTAATAATTGTAATTACGAAGCAATAAGATGCTTATCTTAACATACTAAGAAGGTTAGGTAAGGTCGGTGTTTTCTATGAAGCTTTTCAAGGTAAACTAGTATGTCAAGTATGTCACATATGCACTCATTTAATAAGTCAATATTGACTATACGAAAGTGCGAGAACGGGTTGGGGCAGCCAATTTTGGCTAAGGTCTTCAAGAGTCCGTCCCTGCTCACGAGGTTAAAAGTCTTTGTAAGGTCAATGAAGGCGATGTACAATATTTTTTCTGCTCCCTGCACATTTATTGAAAATGTCTCAGGGAGAACACCATGCCAGTGGTCGACCTCTCCGCTCGGAAACCTCACTGTGACTCAGGATGCACTTTTTCAGGAAGAATCTAAAGCCTGACCAAGACGACCCTGGCAAAGAGTTTGCCGATGACGCTGAGGAGGGAGATGCCGCGACAGTTGTTGACATCGCTTCTGTCACCTTTATTTTTGTAGAGAGTGATGATATTTGAATCTTGTGGCACCGAGCCCTCCCTCCAGCACTGGCACAGAAGTTCATGAAACTCAGTTTTAAGTGTTCCACGAGTGCACTTGAGAACTTCAGGCGGAATCCCGTCGTCTCCTGGAGCCTTCCCTGAGGAAAGTGAAGCTACTGCTTTCTCAACTTCTTCCACAGTTGGTTCAAGATCAAAGTTCTTCCAAGATGGTCAGGTACTCGATTGTATCCAAGATGGTCAGGTACTCGATTGTATCCAAGATGGTCAGGTACTCGATTGTATCCAAGATGGTCAGGTACTCGATTGTATCCAAGGCTCCTACGCTGACCAAGTTCTCTCTGAGTAGAGTTCAGAGTAATAATCCACCAAGCGATTCATCTGTTGATCACGGTCTTCAATGATCGCTCCGGTGGCTGACTTCAGAGGAGCCGTCCTGTTTTGTTTCGGGCCTGTTGCCTGTTTGATCCCTTCGTACATGCCTCTTATGTTGCCGTCAGTGGCTGCAGTCTGGATGCTGGAGCAAAGTCGAAGCCTATAATCGTTAGCACATCGCCTCACAGTTTGTTGAACTCAACTGCGGGGGCAGTACGGAGGGCCTGTAGATTCCTTTCCGAGGGCAGGTTCTTGTAGGATGAGAGAGCTCGTCTCTTTTCCTTAACGAGGGGTAACAGTTCCTCTGCACTGGCCTCGAACCAATCTGCTGACTTGTTATGCATCTTACCGAAGGTGGACATGGCAGTGTTGAAAATAGTGCCCCCGAGATGTGACCACTTCTCACTTGCGCTGTCGCAAGGTGGTACAGGAAGGGCATTTACCAGCGCAGCAATGAAGTCCTCCACCTTGTGAAGGTCATGGGTCTTGTTTATGTTAATGCGTGGTCTTCCCTCCTTCTTTGCTCTGTGGATTTTGAGGGGAACTTTATTCTGCAAATGACGAGAGAGTGGTCGGTGTCACAATCTGCGCTCTGGAAGCTGCACATCAGTTTGACGTTTCTCAGATTGCTAAGCCCCGTAAGCACCAGGTCGAGTTGGTGCCGATGCTTAGACCTGGAATGTCTCCAGGAAACCTTATGCTGGGGTTTGGTGTCGAAGAAGGAATTGGTGATGCAGAGATCATGACGGCAGCAGAACTCCAGGAGGCGCTGCCCACTCTCATTCATCTTCATATATGTATATCTGGGCGGCATCACAATATACTTCGGGAAGTGGGGCAGACAGCTGGTGTGGGACTACACATGTGTATCCTCGTTGACTGACAACTATGTACACCTCGGCGCTGATCAAGCAGGTTGTGCGACTAACCACAGGGAAGCAGCAAAATCAAAGAAATACAAGCATGAATATCCCTGAAAATCAGAATAGAATTTAGAAAGAGCTGAGAATACAGTAGTTCCTCCATAATTTCAATTATCCAGCTGTGGGTCTCGCTATGTTCCCTCATGTTGCTCCACGACACCCTCACTATATTCTTGAACACTCTCCTTACCCTCTTTTTAGGGGTGGTCAGAACTGTTGGCGCACAACCGTATGGTCTGGAGTTCGATTCCCGTGGCAGGATATATATATGCCTGAAACACTGCTGCGTTTCCTTTTCTCCTGATGTCCCTACTCGCAAATAATTGAATACGGACCTGCGAATTCGTCAACTGTTGAGAATGCAAGATGCAACATCATCATCAAGGTGCAACAGAAGGGAAGCTGCAACATCCAAGATTTATCATCTTGGGGAATATTAACTGTTGACCTAAGGATATCTCAATGAAAACAACAGGCTTTCTGTTCCCGACAACAGAAAAGGGAGACTGTTGATCCTGTGTATCCGGCCTGTTGTTCTCTCAGCATGCCACAACGTGCAAAATTCAACTTCCTAACCTAACTGAACATGCCACGAACCCAAACCTAACCTAACCATCCGAGGCATAAAAAGAAAATGTCGATTTTTTTGCAAGTCACAACGTTTCATGGTCATAGTTCGTAGCATTTAGTACGTTGGTTATGTTGACGTGGCAGTAGTTGAGAGAACGGGTTGACCCGTCAACCAGATAACTCTTACGAAGGTTCTCTACACAAAAAGCGCTTCCAGCTCCCTCAGGCGTTCATGGTGTTCAAACATATTTCTTAAAAAAACTTTTTTTTATTTTTGATGCATATCCTGCACACACACTTTAGTAGGGTTTCCCTATCACTCAAGGGATGATGTTATCACTATTACAAGTGATAACATCATCTCAAGTTATAACATCATGCCAAGTGATAACTACTCTGTACTCTCATTCTGTTGGGTATCTGGGGCTTTGACTCAAATAAGGAATTATTTAATTATGAGAATTAATATAAATCGAAGGACCACCCACTTTTGAGAAAAGAGGAAAAACAAATAAAAGTGATTATAAGACTGACACTATAGAACCAGTGCCTATGTATGTTAAAATTATTTAACAATCACTTAAAGAGAATGAATGGACTGTATTATTAATTGATTAAAGTTAAAAGCCTCAAATATCAACATTGGGGGGGGGGGGTTATTCTAGAAATTCATATATATCTAGCAACCAGTGTGGTTCATCACCAATTCATTAAGGATGTTAGTAATTTAAATTGAATATGGAATGAATTAGGTAATAGTAATTACAGGCGAATGTGCCTCCGGATACTACAATAAAATAGATTAATATTACTACAATAAAGAGTTAGTAATATTGATCTCATTAGGAGATCATTAAAGTATCTATATTGGTTAGTATCTCTACAATAACAATTAACAGCTTAGCTGTGAAATTAAGTGAGATGATCGGTTACCACACTCCACTGACGACGTATTGCGTCGGACAAATTGTTGCACGTGAAGGTGGGGAAGCCTAGCACCTCGGTTGACGTGGACCCTGGAGCTGAAAGGCGATTACAATGTAGAACTCTTCTACGTAACTAACTACAGATACATACAAAATTCTTCCTAAAATATCTATCACTGCAGAATTCTTCTGCAAACATTAATATAATATATTCCTATATAAATTGCTAGAAATAAATATTGCTAGAGGGGAGATGTACTGGATTTTTGTTGTAATGGCTCAGCCTAATGACAACTACCTTAAAATATAACATGTGATCACAGTGTTACAAGAAAGGTTATTAATAGTTGCCGGGCCAAGTGTCCGTTGATGTAGGAACGATTCCAAGTCCCTCGTCTTCATCTGCTGTGATAAGACGTCAATTATTGGCTGGAGAATTGATTAGTTCCTTGGACACTGCCGTGATGTGCCGAAATTAACTTGGCACCGCTCTCGTGGTTGTAGGAGCGAAAATTAAAGATACTACGCAAGTTCCTTGCAATGGCGCTTCTCTCTTGCACGTTGGTAACACGCCGCTAATATGGCGTCGACAACACAAGTGGGGTCCACTTCCTCCCTCAACCCTGGCTGCCATATGCATGCGCAGCCCGCTCAAAGTATTCTCGAGCTTAAAGTATTCTATTTTACATATGATTATCAGGGAAGTAAAGACTGGTGACAAGTGCTTATGTCACTAATAAATGTATTAAGATGCAATATATTTTTGCACAATGCAAGTCAGCTTATTAAGACTGCATTAAGAAATTTTATATAAATTGTGTTATACTATAATAATTTCCTCTGTCGTTATTAATTAATACACCTAAATGAACGAGTTCAATAAGCAATAATATGCTATTTAAATAATCAATGAAATAAACGATTATCCTTAGTAAAGGAATGTAATTAACTAAACTCTGTTTAGAAGCAAACTAAAAGTGGAGGGAATTCATGTTTTAGCCTGTTGTTCTGCACGTCGTCACTCTGACTAGGAAGAATTTGGCAAATATATTGCTTACTAATAGAAACATTAATTGAATTAATTCTACATATTAGTAGTGTTAGTAATTACTATGGGGTTAATACAATAATGATGTACTATATTACAAGAAATGATGCATTAGTGTTGGAAAATTTCCAATTTAACTCCGAGGGAGGAAACTTCGTGGTCGTAGTTCTGGGTACTGACGTACCCATTCCGAAGTTATATTATGGATTAGTAAGTTAGTACATTAGTAACGAATGTTCCGAATCTGTTCTACAGATGTGACTCAGAGTCATTGTGGGAACATGAATTAATATTGAAACTATTTAATTAAATGATTAAGGTATCTGTAATCAAGAACTCTCTAAAGTTTAAAGTAGACTCAACAACTAGGGTCGCAGTGACGTGTAATGGTTGTATTACGTAGTTGTTGAATTGTAGGTAAACTCGGAAAATGTTCTCAAGAACTGATAACATTATTGTATAAGTTGTATTCTACATTATTATACTGCAAATAAAGTATTATTCATTGGGTCATGCCAGATCAAGGAGACTCTGACACTACAGTAAGGTCACAGTCTAGGGTGGCTGTAACTTGTAACTGTTAAGTTACTAGACAATAACACATCACTGAGTATCATGATCACCCCAAGCTCAAATGAAGAAATTTGATTTAATGTGTACTGCCATGCAGTAGTAATTCTGACTAACAGTATAACTAAGTTGCTAAATAGCTATAGATAATAAAATATTAGAGAACTGAATATGGTTATTCATTAAAATCAAGGAAGATTCTGAGTCGACAGTGAGGTTAGAAGCCTAGTCATTCTGACTTATGAGCTAATTAAATTGCAGCTCATAGGCTTGACACTGGGAACTCATTAATACATCCTCAACTTTAGATGTGAAATTTATTTTATTTAATCAGTCTCTGTGTATAGTCAACTGTATTTAATTGTGAGTACAGACTAGGCTGGTACTCAGTTGACACTAATTAAAGTCCCTAATACCTACCTAAAAAGATGGTTTAAATTTCTAACCTACCTAAGTATACAACTAAGCTAATTGTGATAACTCACTAATTCTTAGTAGAGTTACTCTAGCTAAATGGTTAGCATTAATAATTGCAAAAGTTATTATGGTGAGCAGTAATGTACTCGAATTAACATTGTGAGCCGTAATGAGCTCGGATTAACAGGGTGAGCAGTATTGTGCTCGGATTAACATGGTGAGCTATATTGAGCTCGGATTAACGAAGTGGAGCAACAAAGCGTTCGATTCTCATGGCGAGCAATATTGAGCTCCAATGCGCATTAGGAACAATAAAGCGCTCAATCACTACGTTAATCTACAGGGAAGCTGTTGGGTCAGCTCGGGTTATTAGTGCAAGATCCTTCTTGGAGGAAAGCTAAACACGGAATTTATGCAGATTCTCTGGTGAGCAATGCTCGAATTAGCGAGGAGGAGCATTATAGCGTTCAAACATCATTATGAACAAAAGGGCACTCAATTGTTACGCTAATTCAGGGGTGAGCTGTGAATTGAGATCATTAAGCATGTTAGGTTACAATGCTTATGGTTTAATGGTAATGCATTAAACGATGGGAAACCTAAGATTGCTGGAAATTTAATTATTGCTACGATTGATCCTATTTGAAGATAATGATTGATCCTATTTGAAGATAATTCGTAACACTTTCCCAACCTAAACGTTTCACGGTTTATTAGTTCTCTGTGGTATGTTTACTTACATATGGGTAAGTTTGCAAATTTGTTCGTGCTACGCTCCTACAATAATAAGCAGATATGAAAGGAAAGCAGCTCAAACAAAATTGATGCAAATATTTTCACTAACTCTTAGTGCAGAAAACGTGGAATTAATAAGATTTTCTTGGCAAACCTTAAGTGCAAGTATTATGAACCTTAGACCTAGTGAGTTTACAAGTGTAGAAGTTGTTTGATAACTTCGTAGTATTGCTAAATTCAGGAATGCTGGATGCATTGGGAGCTAGATTCTGTAGCCTAATATTATTGATTATCTAGGGAGTGTTAGATTCTCTAGCCTAATATTATTAATTACCTAGGGAGAATGAGTGTGGTCAATTATTACTTGTCGAGAATAATTCTAGGTCTGCAGTGGATTCAATGACTTGGTCGCTGTCACGTGTACCCGTTTAGATACGGACCACTGATTTTCCACTGGGAGCTATGAAACATCTCGGCGAAAGTAGTGAAGTTGAGGACTACAGCGATGCGCACCACCTGCCAGGTGGCACTCACGTGAGTGGCACCTGGCAGGTGGCGCGCGTCGTCGTAGTCCTCAAGGGTTTTGGGGGGGAATTTCCCGGATGTTATGACGTGTGTCCGGAGGAAAGTGGTGCGCGTCGCTCTAGTCCTCGGGGTTTTTGGGGTGCTTTTATGTGTGTTCTGATCATGAAAGAGGGAAGCCATGTTGTTGGGGATGTAGGAGAGTATGTGGTAGAGTAAGAAATGCATGGAAAAGACACGTGAGTGGCACCAGGCAGATGGCGCGCGTCGCTCTAGTCCTCAAGGGTTTTTGGGGGGAATTTCCCGGAAGTTTGGCGCGTGTCGGAGGTAAGTGGGGCGGGTCGCTCTAGTCCTCGGGGTTTTGGGGTGCTTTTTCTGTGTGTTCGGGTCAGGAAAGAGGGAAGCCACACTCGTCGTGAGACTGCTCTGGGTCATTTTGCGGTTAGACAAACCATTAACTCCCCCTACAGGAAGCCCTAAGTGTGAGAGGATGAGAGAGTAGAGTCCAGCAGGAGGGATGTGTACCATTACCCTTAAGCGTTTTTCAATGTCCGCGGAGGGGTGTGCGTACTGGTCACGGGTTAGAGGCTAACTGAAAAACTTTTCCAAGTAGCTTGGTTATATCTCCTCAGACACGGTGGAAGTGGATGGGCATCCATTACCCACTGCGTTTCGCTACGGTCCGCGACTCTCTCTCTCTCTCTCTCTGTCTCTCTGTCTCTCTCTGTCTCTCTGTCTGCCTCTCTCTCTCTGTCTCTCTCTGTCTCTCTCTCTCTCTCTCTCTCTCTCTCTCTCTCTCTTTCTCTCTCTCACCCTCTCTAAAGTCCACCACACGGCACTTCACTTAGTAAACTCAGTCAAAGTCAGTAGGTTAGCGTTTACTAAAAGAGAGAAACATTTCACATCGTCACGGAGACGCGATCTCTACCTACAAATTGTTCTTGTTAACTGTGATCACAACATCTGCTGGCCCAAATAAATATCATTGAAATGTATGCATGTTTACTCAATCTCCATCACCTCTTCGTCCTACATCCATTACTGCTGTGCAGAGCTTGTATCACACAACGGTGTTATCATAGCAAGACAATGTCACAGAATGTTCAAGACTCCTGAATGAAAGAACTGGCATTCCCTCTCGCTGTGGTCTAACCTTTGTGATGGTGTGAGGCGTAGTGAGATGGACAAGGTAATGGGATGGCCTTACCCTCTCCCCATCCACCCACACCATACCCCTACCCCTACCACCCCTCCCTTCCCAGACCAGATGTTCTGTGCTAAGCCTTAGTATCATCATTCTTTGCTCAAACAGCATTTTTTAAGAACAATATACTAACTTCGTTCTTTGCCCAAATAACATTTTAAGAGTAACGACCAACTTTCTGTCGATGTCTGAATAATGAAATGTAAACCATGTTTAGCCATTACATCCAAACACAATAAAATATTTTTGTTCCACACATACAAATTCCAAGCAAAGTAAGCATATATACGATAATATGGAAAACACAATCTTGCAGCAAAGTAAGCATATATACGATAATATGGAAAAACACAATCTTGTTACTATTATTAAATTGACTTGTTCATTATCTCCGAGTTCAACACACTCTCTCTTAAGACCTACATTATCCAATGTAAACAGTCCGGATGAGATGATAGTGAAATAGCTCTGGGTTAAGTCTGTTTTTCAGTTCTTATAACATTTGAAAATGTATGCGTGGTTACTCATTCCGTCTCGTCGCATCTCGTTAGGGACTGACCTTGAGTCTTTCCATAGCACGAGTTTTCACTCATCATCAACCATTAACAATCGTTCGATCCAACAGAAAAAAAACAGAGACTAGTGTTAGCATAATAGGTGAAAAAATAGTCGATCTTTCTCTTATTATGTTTTATTCAATAACTGGTAGACATAACATAACGCGCATATTTATCTTGGTAAAACAAAACATAATAACTGTCAGACAGACAGACAGACATAACACTCAGCATAATGCTGACATATGGTGTTAGCATAATAGGTGAAAAAATAGTTGATTTCAATAACTGGTAGACATAACATAACTCGCATATTTATCTTGGTAAAACAAAACATAATAACTGTCAGACAGACAGACATAACACTCAGCATAATGCTGACATATGGTGTTAGCATAATAGGTGAAAAAATAGTTGATCTTTCTCTTATTACGTTTTATTCAATAACTGGTAGACACTTACATATTTATCTTGGTAAAAAACAAAACATAATAACTAACAGATGGACAGAGACATATCACTCAGCTTAATGCAGTTACATGACTACTAGTTATCAGCGGAGTTTCAAAAAGTTTTTTTTTCAACTATTAGGAGTTGTTTTCCATGTTTCTTTAACACCATGGCTAAGTGAGCCAAAGCTGTGTAGTAGTTGACCTCCCATTCAAGCTTTTCATCTGGATTCAAGTCATCACTGTCAATCATTCCCAACCCATAAGGAATTTTAACGCGCTTGATTGAATTATGTCGCTTAGTCATGCTTAAAATTTGATTAATGCATAGTTTAAAGCTCCATCGTCTCTTGATCTTAGTATCGTTGCGGAGTCCCTCCATTATACAATCTGTATCCTCCCCACACCGCTCTAATAGAATTTTTTGGTTAACAGCGTTATTTTCTATTGGTGGTCCTGCGCTATATCGGGACACAATAGCTATAAGTCGATTGTGATGAGGACAGGTAGGGACAGGCATTAAATAGGCAAGAGAGAGCTGAGGAGGAAAGTCAGGTGTAGGGGATAGTAGTAATGAGAACTGCAGCAGGCCCATTGGCCCATATGAGGCAGCTCCTATTATAACCACCGAAGGAGATAGTAATAGGAATGAGAAGAGGATAGCAAGGGAGCCTATTCGTCCTCCCTTGAATTATTCGTCCAATTATTCAATTATTCGTCCAATTCTTCGTCCAATTCGTCCAATTATTCATTATTGGCTTGATCATTATTCATAATTATTCAATTATTCATTATTCAATTATTCCAATTATTCGTCCAATTCGTCCAATTATTCGTCCAATTCTTCTTCAATTATTCGTCCAATTATTCAATTATTATTCGAGGACTATTCGTCCTCCCTTCAATTTCTAGTGTGTGGTCTGGTCAACATACTTCAGCCACGTTATTGTGACTCATCGCCTGCACAATAGCTATAACATGTGGTAGACTTTCTGGTGAGAGGGAAGGAGAAAAGACAGCTCCTCCTACTTTAACGCGATCAGCCACCACCACATAATTACTTAATGGTTGGATCGCTCGCTGTAGTCGTGTATAAGGATACCTTTCCCAGATCTCGCAAGACATTCCTCCTGAATGGGTGTGAATTGAAGGAATATCATACACTATACAGTCACCAGGATGGAACTCATCCGTTGCCAGATAATCACCTTCTACTTTGCAGTCTTTAAGACTGGTTAGCTTATGAAGCATATACCTTGAACACATCTTGTCAGTTATTAAACGCGAGTTTGCGGATGTACGAATTATATACAGTATAGAGTTACCATTTACTCTTTTCATTCCTCTATTACATCTATAAACGCACTCAACTGTTTGTTAAAGTGGGAAGATAAACACAGAGTATAATATTATTTTTATTATTATTAATTGCAAGCATGGAAAAATGGTAACAATAGTAAATAAATAAAGTCAATAGTTTTATATATATATATATATATATATATATATATATATATATATATATATATATATATATATATATATATATATATATATATATATATATATATATATATATATATATATATATTTCTAGTCGACTGTTAAATCAATCAGTTCTATATCTCCTGTGAAGTCTATTATAGGCACGGCTTTGCAATGGGGTTTTGTAGTTTCACCTCCAGCTTCATCCACATCTGCGGTCAAGTTGTTGTTCTTCATCCGATGATAAGCAGAGGCAACTCCTTCACTTAACTTATGTGCATTGCACACCGTGTGTAGGCAATGCTGCAGGGATTGCATTGCTTGCAGAGTCAACCATCACAAATTTCAACCCGCGACGCTGGTAATACCGCTCCAACTTCATCATTATGGGTAGATATTTCAGTCTCCACACTTCTTGATTGTAGCTCTTCCAGTACTGTCCACAGCCCATCCCAAGTCCAAAAGGGAAAATTATGCGATTAATTTTATATTCTTCTTCTCTTGTTAAGATGATTGCAAAGGCCTTACGCAGAGATTTTGTAAACCAATAGCGACGCATTTCTTCTGTATCCAACTGTAAGCCTCTGTAGTAGTGCGGGTCGGCAGCATATAATGTCTCGATTTCCTTCATCGTCATGTTCAGGGGTTTAGATGATTTCCCTCCGGCGTGATGTGTTATTAATCCGATGAGATGAGGTAGATGAGGGTCATCACCAATTCGATTGTTGAATTGAGAGGGTTCACCATAGACAATCTCTCCAGGCAGGGCTCGGTCTCCTCTCTCAGCACGATTTTTGTAGGGTAGTTTGCTCCGATGAATGTGAGCATAGGGATAACGAGTCCATAATTCTTCAACCACCCCACTCATCATCACACTACAGGCGTCCATATCATAGATGATGCAGTCGGAGTAAGAGTACTCCGAAAAAAATGAAAGGCTGCCAGCTACAGTCGTCAACATCTTATCTGATGAGTAGAGTAGAGGAAGTGAGTCGGAGAGGGGAGAGCAACCGCCCCTTTATACGGTCGGTCGAAGGTTAGTGGGTTTCCTGTTTTGTTTCGTTCCTGTTTCCCTGGGGCAGACTAAAATCACTTGGACGTTTTAAGGTTTTAACTCCCCTGCATATTTTGAATAATGGGGAGGTGAGTACTTTCCTACTCTGCATCTTCACACTGACCTGACATACCTACACCCCAGGGAAGAATAACTTTCGTGATCTCCTCGGTATCTTCAATATACAATAAGAGTTCTTCTAATGATTTCGTCAAGTATAACAAGCGGTTTTCTTTCGTATCAGCACGCAACCCTTTAACCATAGAGTAATCTTTTGATTTATCGGTAATGGCTTGAGCAATATCATTCCTCTCAATAAGCTTCCCTAATCCATACTGTGTTGCCAAGGCTACTATGCTCGGTCCTTGACTGTCTCTGCTGATGTGAATGGATCCAGGTGTTGGACGGTCTTCTCTGATGCATCTCTTTAGATTATACAATTGCGTTCTGGCGTAAGCGGTGGCATGAGAATATTTATCAGCAATGTCCTGGGACAGCCCGTAGGGGGAGCATGATATACAATTTACAGAGTAGACAATGCAGCACTCTCGATTGTTAAACTCCTCATCCGTCATGTATCCGTGATGAATTTCTACAGAGTTCATTTTGGCTAAGGAGTTCATTTTTTTTCCCCAACGCGATATAGATGAAACACAGGGGAGCGATGAGCGGGCAGTAATGAATTAGCGTAATCTACCCACCCCCTTTTATCCTCGTCGTGTGTGGCGCGCGTGCGCGCATGCTCCCGGGATAGTTTCCAATTAATGATTAACCATAATCCTTAGTTTCATATTTTATATTATTTATTTATTATTATTTATTATTATTATTTAATAAACGTGCATTATAGTCCATTCTAGCAGTAAGATAGGTGTAATACTATATTCTCAACAATGCGGTTTTATATTGACTTTGCACAAAGCTATGATTTTTTCTAAGTTGTGGAAAGCTTGGTATATCCCTTCACATCTCCTTCACTATAGAAATTAATTTAAGGCGGTGCTGTATATATATATATATATATATATATATATATATATATATATATATATATATATATATATATATATATATATATATATATATATATATATATATATATATATATATATATATATATACACTATATATATATATATATATATATAAATATATATATATATATATATATATATATATATATATATATATATATATATATATATATATATATATATATATAGGGGGGTACCACCACTGGTGTAATTATAGGGACCCACAGCCTCAGAGAAGGGAACACAGAGCACTCAGGGAAAAACTTGACATTTAACTCTGAATACGAAAGAGTGTTCACTTCTCCTACCACCCCCTTTTTTTTTTTATTATGATGTACACTTTATTATGCAAGGTTATACAGTTACATATCTGATTTTATACAAAAAATGAACATTAAGAGGACACAAGAAAAAGTTCGCTTCCTAGAGGCTGTAGATTTCCTCGAACTCCTCCGACGCCGGGCAGGAACCGAGGATGCAGCGGGCATTTCCCCTCTGGATCGCGACACTGAGGCGCTGAAAGAGAAAACTTGCTGCTCTAGGGTCTCTTGTGGTGTCAATGAGCTTGGAACCAAGATCCTTAAGAAACCTTCTTGCACTCTCACCCCATGGGCCTAGGGTCTCAGACCCTATTGGAACGAAATTGTACCTTTGATCTAATTGCCTGTACTTGACTGACTTTTGTTTTTCTCTGTGTGTCGCTGCGGCTCCTGCCGTGCCGGCAGAGAGGGTGATGTATGTCGTTGCCAGGGTGGATACGCAAGTATAGTCCCATGCTAACTGCCTGCCACCCTTCCACGGACGCAGTGTGATTCCGTCTGGTCGGCCGGCAAAGCTAACAGAGTCACGGTTCAGTAGGTTGCGGGGCTCTCTCTCCGCTGGACACTGAGCAGAGGCAAGGCTTCTTTTAATGATGTCGTTGACTTCGTCGTGTCTAGTGTGCCAACCACCCGATTTTCCACAGTGCAGGCCATGCAATCCATATTCGTCAGCATCTGCCTCGCCGCAAATACACCTGTGAACAGTGTGGATAGGGGCAGCAAGGCGGAGAGCGACTGCAATACGGAGCTCCTGCGGATCAAGACGTGTGCCTGTCGCAGACATAGGGACTGCCAGAAGGAAGTCCCCTGCATGGGGAGCCTGCACAGCTGTGAGGCGTGCACGATCACTGGGGGTTGTTGCTGCCTCCAGCAAAGCTGTGGCTTCTTTGTCTACAATGGGGCTGTCCCAACTGGATTGTTTCTTGGCTTTCGGCATGGCTGGTCTGAGTGCTGGGTCTGTCATGGCACCCCATTTCGTGTCACATTCCGTGTAGTGGGGGTCCTGTATCCCCGCTACATCACTCAGGGTGTCAGGTAGAATTTCCTTAACCAGGTCATCTGATGCTGAGGAGGAAGACAGGAAGGCTGGGACTGCAATTTGGGTGGCGGTGCGGACACCCAAGCCACCGAGCCTGACAGGAAGAGTGGCTTGTTTCCACTGGCATTCGTTGAGAGAGAGGTTAACAACTTTTTCCAGCATGGTCTTCAGTAGGAGGTCATACTCGTCAAGCTTTGGGTTGTTGTAAGATGGGGCGCACCTCAGAAAGTAGGTTAGCCTCGGAAGGGATAGGCATTTGGTGAGGAGATAAAAAGCATCGTGGGCATCGATGTCACCTATTCTGTCTTCCATCCTCCTAAGGTCTGCGATTTTCTTGTCGAGGATCTCCTCAATGGCGTTAGACCCGAGGGGAGCTCCAAGGAGGGTGCTGTTCTCGGCCCTAATGACATGGGCTCCAGGCAAGGCAGACCTTATTCTAGCTACGATGTCTGGGTTGGAGGAGACTACTTCACACTTGGAAGGGTTCAGGACGAGACCCAGGCTTACTTCTTGCTCCCTTATTTTCCTGATATCTGACAAGAGGTGGTCTACGGTGCCAGCTATAGTGCCATCATCCAAAAACCAGATGTTGAACTCGCTGGACAAGCTTTCGGTGATTTCTTTTAAGACTAAGCAGAAAAGAAGGGGAGCAAGAGGATCACCTTGCTGAACACCTTCACATGATCTGATTTCATGTTCACCAAAGAGCAGTTTTGACTCGCCACTGTAGCACGATAGTATGAACGGGTAGAGGGGCCGGAAATGGCGATGTACGGCACAAAGTACTGCATCTCTTCTTACCATGTTGAAGGCATTCTTAAAGTCCAGTTTGAGCAGGGCCTTTTCATCAGAAATGTTTGTGATGTATGCTCGTGCTGCATGGGCAGCCGCTTCACAGCCTTGGAGGATTCCAAATCCTAGCTGGATTGGTTTCAGCAATTCAGCCGCTTGCTGGCTGACAACCCTCGTAGCAGCCTTGGCAATCAGGCGTCGGAGAGTGTTGCCAACAGCGATTGGCCTGATTCCTTCGTCCTTCTTTTTGAGAGCACAGAGGGAGGCACCAAAAAAGAGAGGCCTGATGACCTCAGGTATCTCACCAGCCAGACACATGTTGACGAACCTTGTGAGTTCCATAAGAAGATCTTGTGCAGCATCACCAACCGCTGCATATATATATATATATATATATATATATATATATATATATATATATATATATATATATATATATATATATATATATATATATATATATATATATATATATATATATATATATATATGCACTACTCCTAACCAAACATAGACCTGATAATATTCTACAAAGCAAGAAGACTTCCAAACTCCTTATCAAAACAGTTCCGAAGCGAAGGAGAACCCTCTACAGCAGTCAAGCGTTGTATACATGTACACTTACCCCCCCCCACGAAGGATGCAACCTTCAATCTAAGTACATAGGTGTGACACCAACCAAGCTGAGGAGGCGATTGTCACAACATCTTCAATCCGGCGCCCCCAGGAATCGCATGAGACAAGCTCATGTCATCACTCTAACAAGAGAAATGTTGAACAAGAATATCTGCATAATAGACAAAAACCCCAGATGTAAGAAGATTGTGAATTCTTGAGGCAATTCGCATAAGAATAGATCAACTTACAATGATCACCCAAATCATGGAGGTATTTACTCTACACACCATGAGAGTAAGGTCAAGACCAGAACATAACGCCACCGTCACAGAAGACAATGTCCAACAATATATATATATATATATATATATATATATATATATATATATATATATATATATATATATATATATATATATATATATATATATATATATATATATATATATATATATATATATATATATATATATATATATATATATATATATATATATATATATGACAATATATATATATGTGTTTACAGAAAACCTACGAACAATTTATCTTATGTTCATTATTTTTCAGGGCATAAATACAATGTAAAAAAGTCAATTTTTTCTTCAATGTATCTAAGAGCTCTTCGAGTTGTGAGTCCAGAATTCTTAGATGAAGAATTTAAGAATATTGATTCGATTGGTCTTAAGCTTTGTTACCCACTGAACTTTTTGGAAGTTTGTCGTAACAAAGCTCGTCGTACATATTATAAAAATGTATGCAGTGAAAGGATTTGCCCAAAGAATGTGTTATGTTTACCATATTTCTCTGGGTTTGAGAATATTGTCAAGGCCTTGAAACTTTTTAATATAGATGTAATGTTTAGCTACGAAAACACTGTTGGTAAGCTATTAGTAAGGAACAGCCCTCGTAGTGATAATTGCGTCATTTATAAAATACCTTGTAAGGAATGTAATAAGTTCTATGTCAGGCAAACTTCTAAAGATTTAAAATGTAGAATATCGCAACATAAATACTCTGTAAGACATGGCCAATTGTCTAATGCTTTGTTTGTGCATTTGTCAGAAAAAGCTCACCAAATTGATTGGGAGAGTGCTTCTTCAATAACAAATTGTAAAAGCACCTATAACAGAAACATAATTGAATCTGCTTTGATACAGATCACCAAAGAAAGTAATTTGAATATTAGCAGTGGTCTATATAACTTAGATCCATTTCTAATAGATCAGCTAAAGGGCGATTTAAGTAGAATCATTGAAAAACATTTGTCTCACTAATTTATTGTATATATTTACTTCTTTATGTTATAATTACCTATATATTATGCTTGTATGTCTGCTGTATCAGATGGGCCATTGGGCTACATCGGATGGGCCAATTGGGTGCATCTGATGGGCCAATGGGCCGTCTGTGTTGTCCAAGTATTGTACCTCACCTTACTTCACCACTCCTTCCTGCCTATTTATACCCATCACTCGATCTGTAAAATGACCTTCTGAAGATGTATTTAATATACGAAAGTACTTAAGGAAATTTCCTGTTTCATTTTTCCTCCGTGGTCTGACATTGTCACATTCTTAATCACGTGTTTATTTTCATGATATACACACACACATATATATATATATATATATATATATATATATATATATATATATATATATATATATATATATATATATATATATATATATATATATATATATATATATATATATATATATATATATACATATATATATATATATATATATATATATATATATATATATATATATATATATATATATATATATATATATATATATATATATATATATATATATATATATATATATATATATATATATATATATATATATGTCATATTTATCTCCAACAAAAACTACTCCCTCGAGCGGTGTTTAGAGCGAGTGCAAACTTTAATCCACTACTGGATAGAGCAGTTTAGATTTTTTTTTTTTCAATCCGTGCGAAGCTACCTATTTCATCTTTCCCACTACCTCTGCTTAAACTAATTGGGTTTACCTTAAAGCTAATACATAGATTTCTCAATGAATATGTAGCGAAATGCGTCACCCCATTCTCGAGGATAAATAGCCCGGAAACGGTCAAACCTTTACCACAATTTCGAGTGTTCGACCCAGCATGGACGTCTTTCGCACCAAAACTTTCCGCAGCATGGAACGATTGCGATGTGAGCAGATGAGGTTAGACACCTTTGTGGGATGGCGTCTTGACTGGCTTTTACCCCAGGATTTAGCCAGTGATGGATTCTACTTCACCAAATCCGTGGATTACTGCATATGCAGTTTCTGTTATGTCTTAATTGGAGGATGGGTGGAGGGGGAGGACACCCCCCTGCAGTCGGCATGTAACTGAAGCTCCACACTGTCCTTTCATCACTGGTAAACGTACTGAAAATGTCAGCATTGCGCTAAGCAACATGGTCTATGCCTATGGATTGAATTTCACCTATTCCGTCCTGCAACTGGAAAGAGATGGAAATTCAGCCAACAGTTGTAAGTATCCATCACAATTATGTGTTATCTCATAGTCACTGTGAATAACGTTGCTTGTATAGTCATTGAATAGCTTGATAATAAGATTGTGTGTGTGTGTGTACTCACCTAATTGTACTCACCTAATTGTGCTTGCGGGGGTTGAGCTTTGGCTCTTTGGTCCCGCCTCTCAACTGTCAATCAACTGGTGTACAGATTCCTGAGCCTACTGGGCTCTATCATACCTACATTTGAAACTGTGTATGGAGTCAGCCTCCACCACATCACTTCCTAGTGCATTCCATTTATTAACTACTCTGACACTGAAAAAATTCTTTCTAACGTCTCTGTGGCTCATCTGGGTACTAAGTTTCCACCTGTGTCCCCTTGTTCGTGTCCCACCCGTGCTGAAGAGTTTGTCTTTGTCCACCCTGTCAATTCCCCTGAGAATTTTGTAGGTGGTTATCATGTCTCCCCTTACTCTTCTGTTTTCCAGGGATGTGAGGTTCAGCTCCTTTAGCCTTTCCTCGTAGCTCAATCCTCTCAGTTCCGGGACGAGCCTGGTGGCATACCGCTGAATCTTCTCTAACTTTGTCTTGTGTTTAACTAGGTATGGACTCCAGGCTGGAGCTGCATACTCCAGGATTGGTCTTACATAAGTGGTATACAGGGTTCTGAAAGATTCCTTACACAAGTTTCTGAAGGCAGTTCTTATGTTGGCCAGTCTAGCATATGCCGCTGATGATATTCTTGTGATGTGGGCCTCTGGGGACAGGTTCGGTGTGATATCAACCCCCAGATCCTTCTCTCTATTTGATTCTTGCAGGATTTCCCCTCCCAGATGATACCTTGTGTTCAGCCTCCTGCTCCCTTCGCCTAATTTCATCACCTTACACTTTCCAGAGTTGAACTTCAGCAGCCATTTTCTAGACCATTCCTCCAGTTTATCCAGGTCATCCTGTAGTCTCTGTCTATCTTCATCCGTCTTGATTCTTCTCATAATTTTTGCATCATCAGCAAACATCGAGAGGAATGAGTCTATACCCTCTGGAAGATCGTTCACATATATTAGAAACAGGATGGGTCCAAGTACTGAGCCCTGTGGGACTCCGCTGGTGACATCTCGCCACTCTGATGTCTTCCCCCTCACCGTTACTCGCTGTTTCCTGTTGCTTAAGTACTCCCTTATCCACTGGAGCACCTTCCCTTTTACTCCTGCCTGTTGCTCCAACTTTTTTAACAGCCTTTTATGGGGTACTGTGTCGAAGGCTTTTTGGCAATCCAGGAAAATGCAGTCGGCCCACCCTTCTCTTTCCTGCCTAATTTTCGTTGCCTGGTCATAAAATTCTATTAAACCTGTGAGGCACGATGTGTGTTGAGAGTGATGGACACAGCCTTCACAATTATACTTCAGAGAATGTAAACATCTAAGAGTCATTAGAAATATGTGTAGAATAATAAACCCTACATTGTTTGAGTTAGGGAAAACACCATTTGTGATATATAGATACTATAGCTGTTCCTAAAGATTCACCCTTTTTTGCACCAGCAAGATAACATATAAGATTTTAAGAGTTGACGAATGTTAATATTCTTGTTTGATAAACTGTGAACTTGAGACATAGTTAATAAGAACATATTAACACAACAAAATGTTTTCAAAATCCTTAACACCACTTTCCAGCAACTTATATAATTTATATAAATTATTTTAGAGAATAATACATAAATTATATATTTAAACATGATATAGTGTTTAGTGGAATGTATAAGGAGTCAAATTGTGTTAAAAAGAGCGATTTTTAGAAAATTTGGAAAAATACTTTTTTCTGTTCAAATTATAACTAAATGGATTTTAAAGGTTTCACTCAGCCAATATATATCATTCACAATTTATTAATGAATTTTACAAAAAAACACCATAAATTTTATATTTAAACATGTAAAAACTATTTGTTTTACATTTGGAAGAAAATAATTGTAGAAAAACAATTTATAATTAAACCTTTGTGTTTGGATTTTTTGAGTAAAAGTTTCTCAAAGGCTCTCCTGCACCATTCTCAATGCAAATCATTCCCACACCTATGGGAAGAGATAGGCGAACGTTGTGTAGATGATTTGTGTTTGCTGGGTTACCATCTCTGAACCCATGTTGGTGGTGCATTACAAAGTTATTTCCCTCCAGATGCTCTACGAGCCTTTTCCTCAAGATCTTCTCTAGCACCTTGCATGGTATACAAGTTAAGGAAACTGGCCTGTAATTCAGTGCCTCTTGCCTGTCACCCTTTTTGTATATTGGGACCACGTTAGCTGTCTTCCAACTTTCTGGTAAGTCTCCTGTTTCCAATGACCTGTTATACACCATAGAGAGTGGCACACTTAGTGCTTCTGCACCTTCCTTTAGTATCCATGGTGAGATTCTATCAGGCCCAACAGCCTCTGTCACATCTAGCTCCAGCAGGCACCTTTTGACCTCGTCACTGGTGAGGTCAAATTCCTCCAAGGTTTCCAAGGTTGCCGCCTCCTCATTTAGTGCAGGGGCTTCTCCTTGTTCTATTGTGAAGACCTCCTGGAATCTCTTGTTGAGTTCTTCACACACCTCCTTGTCATTCTCTGTGTATCTGTTCTCCCCTTTCCGCAGCTTCATCACTTGTTCCTTCACTGCTGTTTTCCTCCTGATATGGCTGTGGAGCAGCTTTGGTCCCATATATGTGTGTGTGTGTGTGTGTGTGTGTGTGTGTGTGTGTGTGTGTGTGTGTGTGTGTGTGTGTGTGTGTGTGTGTGTGTGTGTGTGTGAGAGTGTGTGTGTGTGTGTGTGTGTGTGTGTGTGTGTGTGTGTGTGTGTGTGTGTGTGTGTGTGTGTGTGTGTGTGTGTGTTTGAACACATAGTTATCTTTCATAGTGCGTTTATAGGAATGGTGAGCGTATATATATATATATATATATATATATATATATATATATATATATATATATATATATATATATATATATTTATTATTATTATTATTTTAATAATTGTAGGTGCTGTGGAATGGAGTGAGGAAAACTCGGGAATTCTACCATTCTCTATGCCCATATACCCAGAGATGGCGGGGTATAAGTCTCGTCATCATTTGGCATCATCTGGCCTGATATGTGTGGTCAATCTCCGGCAGAATTATCTCGTGCTGGCTTTTTCTCTTGTGGTAAGTATTGGAAGATAATAATAATATTATTATTATTATTATTATTATTATTATTATTATTATTATTATTATTATTATTGTTGTTGTCTTAATGTAATCACACGAGCCAAGTCTGTTTGAGTCGTGCTAGTATTTACTTTCTCATTTATTTATTTATTTATAAAAAAAAAATGTTTATATATTTTTCTTTTTTTCTTAGGAGTTGGAGACCATATACGATGCTTTTATTGTGGTGGTGGTCTTGTTAACTTCATACCTTCGGACGACCCCTGGACTCTCCACGCCCGGTACTACCCAAGCTGCGTCTACTTAAACTTGAAGAAGGATCGAGCCTTCATTAAAAATGCAGTCCCTTTCTCACCTCCTTAACCGACAATAGCAGTTGATGAAACATTGATAAATGCACTCCTGCACGGTCTTGATTATTACAATGGACTTGCTGCTACAGTAAGATTTCCTTACATCGCCCTGCGAGGTGCACTAAGAGAATACCTCAAGATTAAAAAGGATATATTACCTCTCCTTAGCGAATCTAACTGTGTAACTAACTGTGTAACTGTGATGTTATGGTTTTTAGATGGAGTGGATGAAAGTGAGGACACAGGTGCAGTAACTGAATCTCCCTTAGAAGTATTATCATCCCAAGGTGTTATTTTCCCCCGCCCAGTTCCCCCTGTAGTGGAGGTAGATGAACGAGAGGAAGAGAATGCAATGCATGGTGCAGCTAGGTTTTATTGTAAGGTATGTTTCACTCCTGAAATAAACACGGTTCTCATTCCGTGTAGGCATATGGTCATATGTTTGGATTGTGTAACAAGATGTGACAAATGTCCTGTATGTCGAGGAGATGTAGTACATCTACTTCTTCCTATTATCTCTTAATAAAAACAAATCTAAAGTTGATTCTTTTATATTATCCTTATATATTTTTATTATTATTATTATTATTATTATTATTATTATTATTATTATTATTAATGCTGAGGGAGGTGGAGGTGTGTGGTAAGGAGGCACCCTCGTGAACAGGGGTATATAGCTCACCCTTGACCTGGCAGGGTAAACACTCAGTCACCAACCCACCCACCAATCCAAGATGACCGCACGAGTCTCTGGTGCCGCCGGTGTAGCCTCTCCTCACTCAGAGGGCAATGAGCGCTTAGGACAAGCCATCGCAATAATCCGTGGTATGTTTCCCTTAAGTTGAGTCATATTGTGCTAAGATGCTTGTTGTTGTTGTTGTTGTTGTTTGCTAATGTTGATGTAACAAATAATATCAATAATGTGAAGAGTGTGTGTGTGTGTGTGTGTGTGTGTGTGTGTGTGTGTGTGTGTGTGTGTTATGCTAGTAATGTAAACTTTTTTTTAGATTATCTGGAGAAAGCTAGCAGCGGCGGTGTGAGCAGCAGCAGCAGCAGCAGCTGCGGTCCCACCAGATCCACCTCTGGAGGGAATATCTTTATATTCTTGGGAACCACCCACATACACACAAACACCGGGGAGGTGGTTGTGTCCTCCCCCCCTACTCCAGTCGACTACGGTGATAGCCTCCCCTCACACATTGGTGCTGCCAACCGTAGCGACCAGGTCGCAACAGGTGTCGCCACACGCACCACACGTGTGTGTCTCCCTACACACACCACTACCACACCCGCTACTGCTCCTGCTGATGGAGATTGTGGTGATAGAAGTACTAGTAACACCATCCCTCATTGTGTACCAACCAGTCCTACTGCTGATCAGAGGGGTGGTAACGCTTTATATTTTATGAACACCGTTGAAGAGGTGCTGTCCCCCAGCCTTTTAACTGGGGGGTGTAGAGTAGGTAGTGACCCTACTACTAGTAGTACTACTAGGGATAATAGGACTGAAGAAGAAGTAGTAAGAATGAGTGTGGATATTTCACAGGGTGGTGAGTATCCAGATCTCTTGACTATGAGTGGAGGTCTTGATGATGCGGTGTTTGCCGCTATTTCTCTCTCAGAGGACAACCCCGCTACTCAAACCGAAAATGATTTGAATGTAGAAGCCTTACTGGGTGAGCGTATAATGCTTACAGACAGTCAGCAACGTGGATTGCTGACTGACGTTGATGTGAATCTTTTCCTCAACCCCCAACTTAGTTCACACCAAGGTGTATCTACAAACGTTGACCCTGAACCCAGCTCTCACCCGTCCTCCACATCCCACAACTCTAAACTAAGTTCACACAAAGTCACATCTCGGGCTAGAGGTCGTGATGAGTGTAACACAATGTCTCAGACGGTGATAATAAGCAGTGATGACGAAAACGTTACCCCTCTGCGAAGGATACGAGTTGGTGACGATCTTAATAGATCCCGCTATATTGACACCACCACTGATAGTGACAGCAACTGTGATAGCGAGGTTGAGCGTGAAATAATAGCACCTCCCCCACCCAAACGACAGATTAAACGAGGCGATAACCGTCTGACTATAGAAAAACCCAGCAAAAATCTAAAATCTAAGCCTAAAGCTAAAAAAAACTTTTTGAAACTCCGCTGATAACTAGTAGTCATGTAACTGCATTAAGCTGAGTGATATGTCTCTGTCCGTCTGTTAGTTATTATGTTTTGTTTTTTACCAAGATAAATATGTAAGTGTCTACCAGTTATTGAATAAAACGTAATAAGAGAAAGATCAATTTTTTTTCACCTATTATGCTAACACCATATGACAGCATTATGCTGAGTGATATGTCTGTCTGTCTGTCTGTCTGTCTGTCTGACAGTTATTATGTTTTGTTTTACCAAGAAAAATATGCGAGTTATGTTATGTCTACCAGTTATTGAAATCAACTATTTTTTCACCTATTATGCTAACACCATATGTCAGCATTATGCTGAGTGTTATGTCTGTCTGTCTGTCTGTCTGTCTGACAGTTATTATGTTTTGTTTTACCAAGATAAATATGCGAGTTATGTTATGTCTACCAGTTATTGAATTAAACGTAATAAGAGAAAGATCGACTATTTTTTCACCTATTATGCTAACACTAGTCTCTGTTTTTTTCTGTTGGATCGAACGATTGCTAATGGTTGATGATGAGTGAAAACTCGCGCTATGGAAAGACTCAAGGTCAGTCCCTAACGAGATGCGACGAGACGGAATGAGTAACCACGCTTACATTTTCAAATGTTATAAGAACTGAAAACAGACCTGTTATAAGAACTGAAAACAGACTTAACCCAGAGCTATTTCACTATCATCTCAACCGGACTGTTTACATTGGATAATGTAGGTCTTAAGAGAGAGAGAGTGTGTTGAACTCGGGATAATGAACAAGTCAAAATAATAATAGTAACAAGATTGAGTTTTTTTCCATATTATCGTATATATGCTTACTTTGCTTGCAAGATTGTGTTTTCCATATTAACGTATATATGCTTACTTTGCTTGGAATTTGTATGTGGAACAAAAATATTTTATTGTGTTTGGATGTAATGGCTAAACATGGTTTTACATTTCATTATTCAGACATCCACAGAAAGTTGCTCGTTACTCTTAAAATGTTATTTGGGCAAAGAACGACGTTAGTATATTGTCCACGTTACATTAATGATATTTGAGCAAAGAACGATGTCATCATGTTGGTCGTGTTACCTTACAAGGTTATGTATATCCCACGCAGTTGTGTTTACATCAAATTAAGATTTGTTATAATAATAAGATTGAAGACCAGCTTATGACTGGATATTCTTAAAAAAAATGCTATTTGAGCAAAGAATGATGATAGTAAGATGATAGTAACAGAACATCCGGTCTGGGAAGGGAGCAGTGATGGTTCGGCCATGGAGGGGGTGGTAGGGGTATGGGTTTGGTGGGGGTGGATGGGGAGAGGGTAAGGCCATCCCATTACCTTGTCAATCTCACTACGCCTCTATCCGCCGCGAAGGTGAGACCTTGACAAGATAGCTCCGCACAGCAGTAATGGCTGTAGGAAGAATAGGTTATGGAGATTGAGTAAACGTGCATACATTTCAATGATCACAGTTAACAAGAACAATTTGTAGGTACAGATCGCATCTCCGTGACGATGTGTTGACTTATGTTGAATTTTGTAACTAGCTCGTCATGATTGTAACTTGCTTAGCTAAAAATGAATTGTTGGGCTTCAGTCCTGACTCCTTTATGCGTCTCTGCAAGCCTTTACTGCCCTTATGACTGCCTTGTGTGAGATTGGACTGCTAAGCAACACGTAGGTAGTTCTTGACACACTATGTAACCCCGCATATAATGTAGAGAGAGAGAGATATAGAGATATATATATATATATAGAGATATATATATATATATATATATATATATATATATATATATATATATATATATATATATATATATATATATATATATATATATATATATATATATATATATATATATATATGTCGTACCTAGTAGCCAGAATTCACTTCTCGGCCTACTATGCAAGGCTCGATTTGCCTAATAAGCCAAGTTTTCCTGAATTAATATATTTTTTCTTGTTTTTTTCTTATGAAATGATAAAGCTACCCATTTCATTATGTATGAGGTCAATTTTTTTTATTGGAGTTAAAATTAACGTAGATATATGACCGAACCTAACCAACCCTTCCTAACCTAACCTAACCTATCTTTATAGGTTAGGTTAGGTTAGGTAGCCGAAAAAGTTTGGTTAGGTTAGGTTAGGTAGGTTAGGTAGTCTAAAAACAATTAATTCATGGAAACTTGGCTTATTAGGCAAATCGGGCCTTGCATAGTAGGCAAAGAAGTGCGTTCTGGCTACTAGGTACGACATATATATATATATATATATATATATATATATATATATATATAGAGAGAGAGAGAGAGAGAGAGAGAGAGAGACAGAGAGACAGAGAGACAGAGAGAGACAGAGAGAGACAGAGAGAGACAGAGAGAGACAGAGAGACAGAGAGACAGAGAGACAGAGAGAGAGAGAGAGACGGAGTTGCTGAATGTAGCTACATCTCCCCTTAACGAAACCCACTGGGTAATGGATGCCCAACCACTTCCGCCATGTCTGAGGAAGTAAAGGCCGACATTGCCTACCCTTCGGGAGGGGGAGATATAACCCAACTACTTGGAAAAGTCTTTTCAGTTACCCTCGGACCCGTGACCAGTAAGCACACCCCTCCACGGACATTGAAAAACGCTTAAGGGTAATGGTACACATCCCTCCTGCTGGACTCTACTCTCTCATCCTCTCACACTTAGGGCTTCCTGTAGGAGGAGTTAATGGTTTGTCTAACCGCAAAATGACCCAGAGCAGTCTCACGACGAGGGTGGCTTCCCTCTTTCCTGACCCGAACACACAGAAAAAGCACCCCAAAACCCCGAGGACTAGAGCGACGCGCGCCATCTGCCTGGTGCCACTCACGTGTCTTTTCCATGCATTTCTTACTCTACCACATACTCTCCTACATCCCCAACAACATGGCTTCCCTCTTTCATGACCAGAACACACAGAAAAGCACCCCAAAAACCCTAAGGACTAGAGCGACACGCACCACTTTCCTCCGACACACGTCATAACATCCGGGAAATTCCCCCCCAAAACCCTTGAGGACTACGACGACGCGCGCCACCTGCCAGGTGCCACTCACGTGAGTGCCACCTGGCAGGTGGTGCGCGTCGCTGTAGTCCTCAACTTCACTACTGGCGAATACTAATTGTACTACATTCAATCTGGGTTTATTACTTACAGCTGGGTTTGCAATTCAGCTTGTTGCTGGAGAATTGATTTACTGCTGATTAATTTATTATTGTTGGCAGGCATAGGCTTCTTCGGGTTTGAAAGTATATATGTCAGTAAGTAGCCACCTGCAGATTGGAGCATATTCATGCCTAGTCGTTTAACATGTCCAGTGATGAACTGGTAATAGTAGTCTGCTCCAACTAGTACATTTACATTATTAAGGCGGTCAGACGTAAACTGGATTTCAGCCAATTTAATTTCATGTTCCTGCAGGAAGTTGGCTGTGTACCCCAGACCCTTAATATTTAGGTCAAACGGTATTTGATCTACAATAATGGCTTGGATAGCCTTGATATGACTACCTAGACGTATGAGCGGTTGAACTACTGAGTATTCATGGGTTCCTCGATTTATCATGAACCCTGACAAATTTAATTTTACCTGTCTGATTGGTTGTAAATTGAGTGCCTCTGCCGCTTTCTGAGTAATGAAAGTTCTCTGGGATCCTTGATCAAATAGTCCACGAGTGGTGATCTGGATTCCTTTATTCTTTACTTGAAGTTGGGCAGTGGGCAAGGTTGCATCCTACTGAGACGTTGGTTAAATTATGCTGTAAATCTCCTATTCTAGGATTGAAATAATTTGTTTTGACAAATTTGCACAGTGCAGCATGATGCTCGCCCATTCTACACCTATTGCAGGTGTTCAGTGGGGTGTCACAGCTATTAACATTATGTGATTTGAGACACCTAGTACATTTGTGTAACTGTTTGAGTCGTCTGACTCATGTATCTCTATTGGGGTTGTGATGGAAAAAAGAAGTGTAGGTGTTTGGCAGTCCTCCCAATGCATAGCTGTTGTGTCCTGTGGCAAAGTAAGGCAAAACAAATAGTATGAACAATGAAACTTTAATTAAATTGAAAACAAATTATGAATAAGACAATTCCTTGGCTATGTACAGTGCAAACTAACAAGAATATAAAGTAAAAAAATAATATAAAATAAAATAGTGGTGACATTACTCTAAAATGGATAAAGACAAAAATGAAATTAACAGGTGCTAAAAATAAAACGCTGGCTGAGAACATGCACTAATAGTCAGAGCGTATGTCAGATGGTTGTGTCAGCTTTGAGAGAACAGGATATTCTAACTCCAATGGCTGGTGCAGGCCCAGACATCGGCTAGGTAGATGGGGCTGAGGTGGAGTGGTGCAGACGTCGATTCACCAATCAGAAGTGGGCTGGCTGGAAATGGTAGTTTGGTGATCGGCGACGATGGAGGGGGGAGGTGGAGAGCGAGTGTGATATACGTATGCGCCTGGCAAAAAGTATTTAACTAAATATGTACTACACTTGCTTGTAGTATCTAGATGTTGTAGATGTACTGAAGTAACATGATGATAGGAAAGAGCAGGCCAAATCTCTCTTGAAGGCGAGAATGGGATTAGAACAGAGCAGAGATTTAAGTTGTTCAAAGGCAACGGTCTGTTGAATGGTCCAATGATACCGTTGCTTGTGGCTGGTCAAATTAATCAATGGTGTCACTACCGTACTAAAATTCTTCACAAACCTACGATAGTAAGACGCAAGTCCATGGAAGCGCAGGAGTTGCTTCCTGGACATAGGTTGTGGGTAATGCTGAATGTCTACAGTGTGAATTGTTAAAGGACCTATGCTGCCACTCCCTATCATATGACCCAGATAACGCACTTTACCTTTGGCAAAGGTGGACTTGCCCAAGTTGATGGTAAGGCCGGCTGTCAGGAGCTTGGAGAACAATCGTTGCAGCAGGAGCAGATGTTCGTCCCAGGTTTTGGTTGCCTCAACGATGTCGTTCAAATAGGCATAGGTGTGATCTAGGCCGTAGATGACGTGGTTGACAGCTCGCTGGAAGGTGGCCAGGGCGTTACACAGTCCAAAAGGAAGGCGTTCATATCTGTATAGGCCAAAAGGAATGGTGAAGGCAGATATTTTTTTAGCTCTCTCTGTCAGGCTTATTTGGTAATAGCGTTTTAACAAATCAAATTGGGATAAATATTTGGCATTACCTATGGCGTCAATGATATCATCTATACGTAATAAAGGATAAGCATCCTTGATGGTCACCAGATTCAATTTCCTATAATCGGTGCAAAGGCGAACTTTACCGTGCGGTTTCGGCACCAAGATGCAGGGTGAGGCCCAAGGGGACTCACAAGGTGAGGCCAGCCCATGATCCAGAAGGTATTGTACTTCAGCATGCATAACTTCCTTTTTGTTCGGGCTCATACGGTAGAAGGGTTGACGAATCTGCCGGGTAGCAGGAAGTAGCTGGATGTCTTGCTGAACCACATTACACTCCTGGGGATCATCATTGAACAACTTCTGATGTTCATGAAGAACTTTGATGAGAGGAGCACTATTACTGTCCTGTAAATAGGTAGGAAGATCATTAAGGATTTCCGAGTTGGAAGGCACTGAATCAGAGTCAGAGCTTTCCGGAGGAGAAGCAGGGAAGGTCTCACTGTGGAGGTATGGATCTTTGAAAGTGGAGAGTGATATTAGCCTAGTGGGGGGAATACCTTTATACTCATTCAGAAGACTGACGTGGCACAACTGGGTCCTCCGCCGACTATCTGGAGTCTCAAGAACGTAGTTGTGGTTGTTTCTGCACTCCTTGATGCGGTAAGGTCCTGAAAACTTATTTTGCAATGGAGAACCTGGGATAGGAAAATATGCCAACACGATGTTTTCTGGTTTAAATATCCTGATTTTGCTGCGTTGATCAAAATGAGTCTTCATCCTCTCTTGAGCTTTCAATAGATTTTCATTAGCAAATTTACGTACTCTAGAATGTGCTTTAAGTTTTGAAGAAACTGGGGCACATTCTGAGGGTCACTGAAGGTGGCATTACATAGAGAGTTTAAAAGCTTTGAGAGGAGTACAGCACTTACGTCCATAGAGCATCTCATAAGGAGATACTCCTAGAGACTCATTTGGGAGACTTCTGAAAATGCACATGAGGATGTCAAGTTGTTTATCCCAGTCTTTCATGGTTTCATTGCAAAATTTCTTTAGGAGTGATTTAATCGTTTGGTGACTACATTCAAGAGAACCCTGTGAAGCAGGATGATAGGGGCTGGACAATACCTGAGTGATGTTGAACTCTTCTAGTGTCTTCTTGAATAGATCACAGGTGAAGTTGGTGCCACAGTCACTTTGAATCTTCCGTGGAAATCCGTATCGGGTAAATATCTTCATAGTTGTTTTACCACTGTAGCAGCCGTAATGTTCTATATAGGAACTGCTATAAGGAATCTGGTGGTTGGACACAGGATAGTTAGTATGACGTTACCAGAAATGGTCCGGGGTAAAGGACCAACACAGTCTATGATGAGTCTGGAAAGGTTCCACAGGCACCAGGATGGGAATTAAAGGAGCTTTCGGAATCGGGAGGTTAGGTTTTCCTGCCATTTGACATATATGACACTGTTGCACGTAACTTTTGACGTCTTTAACCATACCAGGCCAGTAGTAGTCTTGTCTGATTCCGTGATAGGTTTTGTTAAAACCATAGTGAGAAGGTGCTCCGTGGGCCAGGTGTAGAATATCGGGCCGTAGGCTGGTGGGAACCACTAGTTGTTCGACATTTGCCGAATCGTCATCCTCCATCAGCTTACTGCGTCTGTACCTGTGGTAGAGCAACTGATTCGCTAGGAAGAACCCAGGGATACTGTCAGGTTGAGTCTCAGCCTGGAAGAATAATGGTGTTAATAAAGGATCCTCCCTCTGTAACTTACGGAACTCCATCATAGTAAGATTCGGTGGTAGGTTCTGGTGGTCTTGAGGGACAGCGGTTGTAGTAGAGTCAGCTGGTTGCGGGCGTGCAGCTTGTGCACGGGTGGTCACCAAAACCAGAGGAGAAACTTCATCACCTTCTTGGACCTCTGCTGGAACATACTTTAGGATGGGGTTGTCCACTACAGAGTCACATACCTGGGGTTTGTCCATGATGATCAGGTTGGAAGGTTGCAGATCCTCGCCCAAGTCATTGCCCAGGAGAAGTTGCACTCCAGACATGGGAAAAGGCTTTTCCCTGATGGCGACTTGGACTTCACCGGTCAGGAAAGGCCAATCCAGGTGGACTCTGGCGAGTGGATATGGAGTGGTAGTAGTGAGGTCAGTGATAAGGACGTTTTCCCCGGTGTAGATGATGTAAGGCACCGCCGATTTCAATATTATTGACTGAAGAGACACTGTGTCCCTCAAGATCTTCAATTTGAAACGTTCCTCCGAATCTGTACTGCTGGCAGAGACAGTTCCAGGATAAAGGTGTTTGCTGAAGAGAGAAAGATCATTAACAGGAACACCAACATTCATCACAGGCTTACCGGACTTAGGCGGAGTCGGTTTGGGTTTAGGAGTTTCACTATAACCTTTTGTTTTGAGCTTTTCCACATTTATCTATGGTATGTCCATAGAGCTTGCAATACTTACAATACAATTGAGAGCTCGCTTGATCGGTACTCACTTTGTCATAACTATACCAAGACTTCTTACTGGAAGGTGGGTCTGGTGTTAGCCGGTGTATGAGGTTGTAGGTGTCAGCCGAATTCGCACATCGCATGTAGTCGGTTTCTTCTTTGTCTGCTAAATATAAACGGATGGAAGGGGGAACACATCTAAAGAATTCCTCAACTAGAATGAGGTTGACGAGTTCTGAAAATGTAGAGACATCTGCTGCTTCCAGCCATTTCATGAAATATCTTTTCTTTGTTTTGGCAAATTCTAAAAAGGTGGTGGTACTTGCCTTTAGATAATCATGAAATTTTCGTCTGTAGCTTTCGGTGGAGAGAAGGTAGGCGTCTAAAACGTCTTGCTTCAGGGTCTGGTAGTCATTTTCAAACGCTAAGGTACTGAGAGTAACCGCAGCTCTACCTGTGAGATGCACTCTGAGAAGGGTAGACCATGGATCTTCAGGCCAGCTAAGTTTTTTAGCTAGGGTCTCAAAAGTGGTAAAAAAACACGTCTGTCTCTGTCTCAACGAATGGTGGCATTAACTTACTTGCATGGGAGACATTGAAACTTACGAGAAGATTAGCGGTAGCTTGTTGGGCGCTGAGTGTGGTATCTAGTTTCCAAGGTGAGTTCTTGTCGACGATATGATAGAACACTCTCAGCTTGCCGTTTATCATGCTCACATTGCAATTCCAGGTGAAATTTTCTTGCTTCAAGCTGCTCTCTCTCCCGCTCACAGTGTAGGGCAGCCTCACATTCCTGTTCTTCTTTCTTTAGGGCAGCCTCACGTTCCCTTCGTTGTAGAGATACTTTCTCATATGCTGCTTGTTCTTGCAGTTGGTCACGCTTTAGGGCAGCCATTCGTTCCTGTATCTGGGGAGCTTCTTTTTGTTGTTCCCGCTCTATTTTCGCTAGTTCGAGCTTTAACTTCATAGCTGCCAGAGCATGTCTATCTGCAATAGAATAGTTTTCGTGAGCATCAGAGTCTATAATTCCTTCATCTAAGAGATGATCCAAGATAATATTGTGCAAGTCATTTTTGTTGGCTTCATGGGGAACATCTAGTTGATACTCGTGTGCAAGAGTTTGTAATTCGGTCCTCTTAGCACGAATTAAGTTCCCTACTTCACTTGCTGGATCACTACGACATGCTGAGAGACGAAACATTTTGAAATAGCAAATAAATGTACAATGAATATACCTGTGATATTCTAAGTGTCAGTAACAGGATGACGTGACAAATGGTAACTATCCTGTGGAATTTTAATCGTTAACAATTAACGTTAATATTAGATGGTAAATGATTAGTCGATCAAAATCGCAGGAAATCTTGTACCCGGTACTCAATATAAGAGAATAAGGGCAAGAAAATCCTACTAAATAAATGAAACCGATAGTTTCTAAAACAAATGAAACTTTTAATTGTTTCAAAAGTGAAAGGGTAGTCCAAGAATGTAGGGATACCTTGCCGGGTCTCTATAGGACAGTATCAAGGGGTTTCCTACTTAATTATATGATACTTACAGAATTAGTGTTCTTTGTGCTCTGTAAAAAGAAAGCTAATTCCCTACTTGAGTAAATATCATCATCTCTGACCGACGTGTAGGGGTGCGAGTGTCAACTTGTGACGAGAACTGCTGTTGAGGTCCCAACTCAACAGCGTAGTCTGTGCTAGAGGAACTATAGCCCTCTTTATCCTCCTTTGGTCGGATTGCAGAAGATAGGGTGCTGTGACCCGAAGACAAATCAAAGTACCAGGGTACCAAAATGATGATCTGCCGTAATTTGAGAAATATTCTAGGGACAAAAAAGGTGGAATACACAAGTAATAACACTGAGGGAGGGATGACCAATTAAGAGAATGACTGTGACCTCCAGTCACCACGTAATCAACAGTTATCCAACACTCACAGTATATTACCCTCGGAATGCACAAAATACACAGCACCATATAAATATTAAAAGTTATGAAAATATTGAAAAGCAACTGTATCAAAGCCAAGTACGCTTACCACAAATTGATGTTCTAGTACCCGAGTGAAGCTCCTTGGACAGGACCCCATTAAATGTGATGGAAAAAAGAAGTGTAAGTGTTCGGCAGTTCTCCCAATGGCTGGTGTCAATGTCTATCACATTTAAAAAAAAAAAGATGACTGTGTAGCTGTTGGTAAAGTAAGGCAAAACAAGCAAAACAAATAGTATGAACAATGAAACTTTAATTAAATTGAAAACAAATTATGAATAAGACAATTCCTTGGCTATGTTCAGTGCAAACTAACAAGATTATAAAGCCAAAAAATAATATAAAATAAAATAGTGGTGACGTTACTCTAAAATGGATAAAGACAAAAATGAAATTAACAGGTGCTGAGAACAAAGCGCTGGCTGAGAACATCCACTAATAGACAGAGCGTATATCAGATGGTTGTGTCAGCTTTGAGAGCACAGGATATTCTAACTTCAATGGCTGGTGCAGGCCCAGACATCGGCTAGGTAGATGGCGCTGAGGTGCAGTGGTGCAGACGTCGATTCACCAATCAGAAGCGGGGGCTGCTGGAAATGGTAGTTTGGTGATCGGCGACAATGGAGGGGGGAGGTGGAGAGCGAGTGTGATATACGTATGCGCCTGGCAAAACGTATTTGACTATATATGTACTACACTTGCTAGTAGTATCTAGATGTTGTAGATGTACTGAAGTAACATGATGATAGGAAAGAGCAGGCCAAATCTCTCTTGAAGGAGATTATCGTAATAGGGTAATTAGTACATTTGTACAGAGAATGTTTTTGATTGCAAAACAAACATAACCCCCATCCTACAGTTCGTTTAGGGAACACCAGTTAAGTAAACTGCAACTGCAGGTTGTGAAGGTTTTCCTGCTTGCATTTGCTTGTTTTTTATTCTCTTGTGAGTACTTGTTGTACTCTAGGGAGCAATTATTGGACTCTTGGGATTCCTTTTTGAACTCTTGGGAGTACTTATTGGACTCTTAGGTCTCTTAGGAGCACTTGTCGGGCTCATACGTCCCTTAGGAGCACTTATGGGGCTCTTAGGTCTTACTGGTGAGTCAGTGTTGACCTGTTGTTATTACATTATTAGTACCCTTGTTAACTAATGACAGTGTCACTTTAGGAGTTTCAGGTAAGGCACCTGTTGTGGGTACAGTTTCTGTGCACATTCAGAAGAGGCATTAAGTGCCTGGTTTGCTGATTGATTAATTATATTGCGCCAACCTGCGAATATATCCTGCATTGACAGGATATTACCATTCTGGTATAAATACAATTTATTGAGCACCTCACCAGACAATTTTCTCTGGATAATGATTTTAGTCATCCACTCAGCAGTGGGGTGATCCACCTCATTGCTGAAGGAATTTAACAGTGACTCAAGCTGAAAACTAAAGGCTTGTAAAGAGTCAACTGATTGTTCTGGTTAAGATAAATCTAGTAATTGGTGTACAAGGTTTATAACAGTCTTCTCATTGTTAGAGCTTGTTCTAGAGGGCTGGTGTGAGTAATTATGACTATTACTTGTGTTGCTTAAGGCCTCTTGCTTAGCCTCAGCTTTACTTACAACTTCAGCTTTTTCATTTTCTTGTTCAGATTCACTGACTGTTCCAGCTTCACTTGGAGTTTCATCTGCAGCTTCACTTATTTCTCTGGGGTCCTGTGAGAGAGACTGTTTAATTCAGTAGCTTCATGCATGTAAATTATAGAATCCAGGGAACATTGAGATGAGCTGTCTGAAAATTGATCAGACTTTGTGAATGAATCATTACGTGAAGTTGTATTAGATGAGATTGTAGAAAATGAAGGTTTAACTTCAGTTGTTGATCCTGTGTCGGGATCAATATTGATTAGAGGATTCTCCTCATTTTGAGGTAGCTCATATATTTCATCTGAGCTGGGTGCCTGCTTGGGTATAGGTAAACTATAAAAATGTTCTAACCAATTAGGAACATTTTGTTTCGCAAGCACTTTGTAATAATGATCTAACTTGTCTTGAATTATATCTTTATAGTCGGCAAGGTCAGAATCTGTCAGACTCAATCGTCTGGGACAGTATTACTGACAAGGAGTATGATCCTATAAGACTCTATTGTATGCTTTACTTGATCATATTTTTGGCTAGCTACCTTTGTAGAAATTCTTAGCCTGGAAATGTCAACTGAATCAGTTCCTAAACAGTTGTCGCATTTGTCAGGTAGTCTTAATATGTGATTTTGAAAACCTCTCAAGGTTCTTCTAGTAATTTTCTGAAGTAGCCATACTGGCTGTGGGTTTGAGTCTTTTAGGGCTTATATAGCTACTTGGACAGCTATGGTATTTGCTCATATATGTAGAGCAGGTATAATTATTGACAGCCTGATATTTCCTTGAATAGACCGATTGTAATTTTCCTCATTTAGAGGTTAGCTACCTACCTAATAATAAGCAACTAAGATTTGAGTGGTACTTTGGTGTCACAACAGGGGTTCCTAGGCCTAGTTCTTCATAATCAGCTTTGGATGGGTAGTGACACTTTCAGTAACACTCAAAGATGAACATAGAAATATGTAATGAAATATAATTACACAATAAATGGTTCATAAATCTCATCCTACTTAGGGTCAGCACTACATAAATAATAATATACCAGCACTGTCTAACACAGTACTAGTTAGGTAATAATCCTACCTATTAATGCAGCTAATGGTGTAGATTAAATTTGTACAAATTTTAGTACCGTGGCAGTCTAAAATTATCCTACCTCTGTTGGGTTGGCATAACTACAATAAATGTGGTACAGTAATATGTAAAATAGTGCTATGTTTTTGGATTTTTTAATTTTATATATTATATACACTTGTAGAAATTATGTGTATAAGAAGTTTAATGAACACAAGATTATTAATTGTGTTTGGCAAGTATTCTACTCCTGTAAATAATGTTTACCACCTGAATGAACTTCCTAATTGTTGAATATAATGTTATCAGGGTTAGTAATGATTAATTAATTTATGGGATCAGTAATTTGGATTAGTATACTGGATCCTGAAATGTTAATGAATTCACTGACTTGAGTGAATCAGTAATTAGATTGAATGTGACTTAGTCTATACTGGACAGTTTGCTGACAGCCGTAAATTGAAATATTTGTAAAGCCCAAAAATGGTAACACATAATTGGTGTTAGTGATTAATTAATAATGATTGAGGATAGCTTGATTCTCAGCTATCTATCCGGTTCGAAGAGGACCAAAATGTTGGGTATCTGGGGCTTTGACTCAAATATGGAATTATTTAATTATGAGAATTAATATAAATCGAAGGACCACCCACTTTTGAGAAAAGAGGGAAAACAAATAAAAGTGATGATAAGACTGACACTATAGGACTAGTGCCTATGTATGTTAAAATTATTTAACAATCATTTAAAGAGAATGAATGAACTGTATTATTAATTGATTAAAGTTAAAAGCCTCAAATATCATCTTTGAGGGGAAGGGGGAGGGGGAATTACTAGAAGTTCATATATATCTAACAACCAGTGTGATTCGTCACCAGTTCATTAATGATGTTAGTAAATTGAATTGAATATGGAATGAATTAGGTAATAGTAATCACAGGCGAATGAGCCTCAGGATACTAGAATAATATTACTAAAATTAGGGTTAGTAATATTGATCTCATTAGGAGATCATTAAAGTATCTATATTGGTTAGTATCTCTACAATAACAATTAACAGCTTAGCTGTGAAATTAAGTGAGATGATCGGTTGCCACACTCCACTGACGACGTATTGCGTCGGACAAATTGTTGCACGTGAAGGTGGGGAAGCCTAGCACCTCGGTTGACGTGGACCCTGGAGCTGAAAGGCGATTACAATGTAGAACTCTTCTACGTAACTAACTACAGATACATACGAAATTCTTCCTAAAATATCTATCACTGCAGAATTCTTCTGCAAACATTAATATAATATATTCCTATATAAATTGCTAGAAATAAATATTGCTAGAGGGGAGATGTACTGGATTTTTGTTGTAATGGCTCAGCCTAACGACAACTACCTTAAAATATAACATGTGATCACAGTGTTACAAGAAAGGTTATTAATAGTTGCCAGGCCAAGTGTCCGTTGATGTAGGAACGATTCCAGGTCCCTCGTCTTCATCTGCTGTGATAAGACGTCAATTATGGGCTGGAGAATTGATTAGTTCCTTGGACACTGCCGTGATGTGCCGAAATAAACGTGGCACCGCTCTCGTGGTTGTATGAGCGAAAATTAAAGATACTACGCAAGTTTCTTGCAATGGCGCTTCTCTCTTGCACGTTGATAAAAACGCCGCTAATGTGGCGTCGTCCACACAAGTGGCGTCTCCTTCCTCCCTCAACCCTGGCTGCCATACGCATGCGCAGCCTGCTCAAAGTATTCTCGAGCTTAAAGTATTCTATTTTACATATAATTATCAGGGAAGTAAGGACTGGTGACCAGTGCTTATGTCACTAATAAATGTATTAAGATGCAATATATTTTTGCACAATGCAAGTCAGCTTATTAAGACTGCATTAAGAAATTTTATATAAATCGTGTTATACTATAATAATTTCCACTGTCGTTATTATTTAATACACCTAAAGGAACGAGTTCAATAAGCAATAGTATGCTATTTAAATAATCAATGAAATAAACGATTATCCTTAGTAAAGGAATGTAATTTACTAAACTCTGTTTAGATGCAAACTAAAAGTGGAGGGAATTCATATTTTAGCCTGTTGTTCCGCACGTCGTCACTCTGACTAGGAAGAATTTGGCAAATATATTGCTTACTAATAGAAACATTAATTGAATTAATTCTACATATTAGTAGTGTTAGTAATTACTATGGGGTTAATACAATAATGATGTACTATATTACAAGAAATGATGCATTAGTGTTGGGAAATTTCCAATTTAATTCCGGGGGAGGAAACTTCGTGGTCGTAGTTCTGAGTACTGACGTACCCATTCCGAAGTTATATTATGGATTAGTAAGTTAGTACGTTAGTAACGAATGTCCGAATCTGTTCTACAGATGTGACTCTAAGTCATTGTGGGAACATGAATTAATATTGAAACTATTTGATTAAATGATTAAGGTATCTGTAATCAAGAACTCTCTAAAGTTTAAAGTAGACTCAACAGCTAGGGTCGCAGTGACATGTAATGGTTGTATTACGTAGTTGTTGAATTGTAGGTAAACTCGGAAAATGTTCTCAAGAACTGATAACATTATTGTATAAGTTGTATTCTACATTATTATACTGCAAATAAAGTATTATTCATTGGGTCATTCCAGATCAAGGAGACTCTGACACTACAGTAAGGTCACAGTCTAGGGGTGGCTGTAACTTGTAACTGTTGAGTTACTAGACAATAACACATCACTGAGCATCATGATCACCCCAAGCTCAAATGAAGAAATTTGATTTAATGTGTACTGCCATGCAGTAGTAATTCTGACTAACAGTATAACTAAGTTGCTAAATAGCTATAGATAATATAATATTAGAGAACTGAATATGGTTATTCATTAAAATCAAGGAAGATTCTGAGTCGACAGTGAGGTTAGAAGCCTAGTCATTCTGACTTATGAGCTAATTAAATTACAGCTCATAGGCTTGACACTGGGAACTTATTAATACATCCTCAACTTTAGATGTGAAATTTATTTTATTTAATCAGTCTCTGTGTATAGTCAACTGTATTTAATTGTGAGTACAGACTAGGCTGGTACTCAGTTGACACTAATTAAAGTCCCTAATACCTACCTAAAAAGATGGTTTAAATTTCTAACCTACCTAAGTATACAACTAAGCTAATTGTGATAACTCACTAATTCTTAGTAGAGTTACTCTAGCTAAATGGTTAGCATTAATAATTCCAAAGTTATTATGGTGAGCAGTAATGTACTCGAATTAACATTGTGAGCTGTAATGAGCTCGGATTAACAGGGTGAGCAGTATTGTGCTCGGATTAACATGGTGAGCTATATTGAGCTCGGATTAACGAAGTGGAGCAACAAAGCGTTCGATTCTCATGGCGAGCAATATTGAGCTCGAATGCGCATTAGGAACAATAAAGCGCTCAATCAATACGTTAATCTACAGGGGAGCTGTTGGGTCAGCTCGGGTTATTAGTGCAAGATCCTTCTTGAAGGATAGCTAAGCATGGAATTTATGCAGATTCTTTGGTGAGCAATGCTCGAATTAGCGAGGTGGAGCATTATAGCGTTCAAACATCATTATGAACAACAGGGCGCTCAATTGTTACGCTAATTCAGGGGTGAGCTGTGAATTGAGATCGTTAAGCATGTTAGGTTACAATGCTTATGGTTTAATGGTAATGCATTAAACAATGGCAAACCTAAGATTGCTGCAAATTTAATTATTGCTACGATTGATGCTATTTGAAGATAATTTGTAACCCTTTCCCAACCTAAACGTTTCACGGTTTATTAGTTCTCTGTGGTATGTTCACTTACATATGGGTAAGTTTGCAAATTTTTTTGTGCTACGCTCCTACAATAATAAGCAGATACGAAAGAAAAGCAGCTCAAACAAAATTGATGCAAATATTTTCACCAACTCTTAGTGCAGAAAACGTGGCATTAATAAGATTTTCTTGGCAAACCTTAAGTGCAAGTATTATGAACCTTAGTCCTAGTGAGTTTACAAGTGTAGAAGTTGTTTGATAACTTCGTAGTATTGCTAAATTCAGGAATGCAGGATGCATTGGGTGCTAGATTCTCTAGCCTAATATTATTAATTACTTAGGGAGACTGAGTGTGGTCAATTATTACTTGTCGAGAATAATTCTAGGTCTGCAGTGGATTCAATGACTTGGTCGCTGTCACATGTACCCGGTTAGATACGGACCACTGATTTTCCACTGGGAGCTATGAAACATCTCTGCGAATACTAATTGTACTACATTCAATCTGGGTGTATTACTTAGAGCTGGGTTTCCAATTCAGCTTGTTGCTGGAGAATTGATTTACTGCTGATTAATTTATTATTGTTGGCAGGCATAGGCTTCTTCGGGTTTGAAAGTATGTCAGTAAGTAGCCACCTGCTGATTGGAGCATATTCATGCCTAGTCGTTTAACATGTCCAGTGATGAACTGGTAATAGTAGTCTGCTCCAACTAGTGCATTTACATTATTAAGGCGGTCAGACGTTAACTGGATTTCAGCTAATTTAATTTCATGTTCCTGCAGGAAGTTGGCTGTGTACCCCAGACCCTTAATATTTAGGTCAAACGGTATTTGATCTACAACAGTGGCTTGGATAGCCTTGACATGACTACCTAGACGTATGAGCGGTTGAACTACTGAATATTCTTGGGGGTCCTCGATTTATCATGAACCTTGACAGGTTTAATTTTACCTGTCTGATAGGTTGTAAATTGAGTGCCTCTGCCACTTTATGAGTAATGAAAGTTCACTGGGATCCTTGATCAAATAGTCCACGAGTGGTGATCCGGATTCCTTTATTCTTTACTTGAAGTTGGGCAGTGGGCAAGGTTGCATCCTACTGAGACGTTGGTTAAATTATGCTGTAAATCTCCTATTCTAGGATTGAAATCATTTGTTTTGACAAATTTGCACAGTGGAGCATGATGCTCGCCCATTCTACACCTATAGCAGATGTTCAGTGGGGTGTCACAGCTGTTAACATTATGTGATTTGAGACACCTAGTACATTTGTGTAACTGTTTGAGTCGTCTGACTCGTGTATCTCTATTGGGGTTGAGATGGAAAAAAGAAGTGTAGGTGTTCGGCAGTCCTCCCAATGGCTGGTGTCAATGCCTATCACATTTAAAAAAAACAGATGATTGCATAGCTGTTGTGTCCTGTGGCAAAGTAAGGCAAAACAAACAAATAGTATGAACAATGAAACTTTAATTAAATTGAAAACAAATTATGAATAAGACAATTCCTTGGCTATGTACAGTGCAAACTAACAAGATTATAAAGTCAAAAAATAATATAAAATAAAATATTGGGGACATTAAAATGGATAAACACAAAAATGAAATTAACAGGTGCTGAGAATAAAGCGCTGGCTGAGAACATCCACTAATAAACAGAGTGTATATCAGATGGTTGTGTCAGCTTTGAGAACACAGGATATTCCAACTCCAATATCTGGTGCAGGCCCAGACATCGGCTAGGTAGATGGTGCTGAGGTGCAGTGGTGCAGACATCGATTCACCAATCAGAAGTAGGCTGGCTGGGAATGGTAGTTTGGTGATCGGCGATGATGGAGGGGGGGGAGGTGGAGAGTGAGTGTGATATACGTATGCGCCTGGCAAAACGTTTTTAATTAAATATGTATTACACTTGCTTGTAGTATCTAGATATTGTAGATGTACTGAAGTAACATGATGATAGGAAAAAGCAGGCCAAATCTCTCTTGAAGGAGATTATCGTAACAGCTCTCCCCCGAAGCCTGCTCTTACGGGTTAGGTACTTCAGTAGCTGGTGTAGAGGTAGGAGTAGCTGTCTCTACTTCGTAGACTCTGGAGAGGGCGTCAGCTATGATGTTGTCTGTACCCTTGATGAAGTAGATCTCCAGATTAAAATTCTGCAATACAGAGCCCAGCGTAGAAGACGCTGATTGTTGAATAGGGCCTGTTGCAGGAACCTTAAGGGATTGTGGTCCGAGTAGATGGTAATAGACCGACTTCCCTGTAGGTAAGGTTCGAAATGATGCAGATTCAGGACGATGGCGAGGAGTTCCTTTTCTATAGTGCTGTAGTTCTTTTGATGGGGCTTCAACTTGTAGCTACAGAAGATGACAGAAAGAACCTCCTCGCCTCGTTGTTGTAGTAGGACGCCCCCGATGCCGGTACCACTGGCGTCGACACTGATGATGAGGGGCTTCATGATATCTGGAGAGGCGAGAATGGGATCAGAACATAGCAGAGATTGAAGTTGTTCAAAGGCAACGGTCTGTTGAATGGTCCAATGATACCGTTGCTTGGGGCTGGTCAAATTAATCAATGGTGTCGCTACCGTACTAAAATTCTTCACAAACCTACGATAGTAAGACGCAAGTCCAAGAAAGCACAGGAGCTGCTTCCTGATCATAGGTTGTAGATAATGCTAAATGGCTTCAGTGTGAATTGTTAAAGGAGCTATGTTGCCACTCCCTATCACATGACCCAGATAACACACTTTACCTTTGGCAAAGGTGGACTTGCCCAAGTTGATGGTAAGGCCGGCTGTCAGGAGCTTGGAGAACAATCGTTGCAACTGGAGCAGATGTTCGCTCCAGGTGTTGGTTGCCACAACAAATGTCGTCCAAGCAGGCATAGGTTTGATCTAGGCCGTAGATGACGCGGTAGACAACTCGCTGGAAGGTGGCCGGGGCGTTACACAGTCCAAAAGGAAGGCGTTCATATCTGTATAGGTCAAAAGGAGTGGTGAAGGCAGATATTTCCTTAGCTCGCTCTGTCAGGCTTATTTGGTAATAGCCTTTTAACAAATCAAGTTGGGATAAATATTTGGCATTACCAATGGGGTCATGGATATCATCTATACGTGGTAAAGGATAAGCATCCTTGACGGTCACCAGATTCAATTTCCTATAATCGGTACAAAGGCGAACTTTACCGTGCGGTTTCGGCACCAAGATGCAGGGTGAGGCCCAAGGGGACTCACAAGGTGAGGCCAGCCCATGATCCAGAAGATATTGTACTTCAGGATGCATAACTTCCTTTTTGTACGGGCTGATATGGTAGAAGGGTTGACGAATCGGCCGGGTAGCAGGAAGCAGCTGGATGTCTTGCTGAACCACATTACTCTCCTGGGGATCATCGTTGATGAACTTCTGATGTTCATGAAGAACTTTGATGAGAGGAGCAGTATTACTGTCCTGTAAATAGGTAGGAAGATCATTAAGGATTTCCGAGTTAGAAGGCATTGAATCAGAGTCAGAGCTTTCCGGAGGAGAAGCAGGGAAGGTCTCACTGTGGAGATATGGATCTTTGAAAGTGGAGAGTGATATTAGCACAGTGGGGGGGAATACCTTTATACTTCAGAAGATTGACGTGGCACAACCGAGTCCTCCGCCGACTATCTGGAGTCTCAAGAACGTAGTTGTGGTTGTTTCTGCACTCCTTGATGCGGTAAGGTCCTGAAAACTTATTTTGCAATGGAGAACCTGGGATAGGAAAATATGCCAACACGAAGTCTCCTGGTTTAAATTTGCTGATTTTGCTGCATTGATCAAAATGAGTCTTTATCCTCTTTAGCTTTCAATAGATTGTCATTAGCAAATTTATGTACTCTCTCTAGAATGTGCTTTAAGTTTTGAAGAAACTGGGGCACATTCTGAAGGCCACTGAAGGAGGCATGACGTAGAGAGTCTTTAAAAGCTTTGAGAGGAGTACAGCACTTACATCCATAGAGCATCTCATAAGGAGATACTCCTAGAGACTCATTTGGAAATGCATATGAGGATATCAAGTTGTTTATCCCAGTCTTTCATGGTTTCATTGCAAAATTTCTTTAGGAGTGATTTAATCGTTTGGTGACTACATTACCCTATCATCCCTGTGAAGCAGGATGATAGGGGCTGGACAATACCTGAGTGATGTTAAACTCTTCCAGTGTCTTCTTTAAGAGATCACTGGTCAAGTTGGTGCCACAGTCAATTTGAATCTCTCGTGGAAATCCCTATTGGGTAAATCTTCATAGTTGTTTTACCACTGTAGCAGCCGTAATGTTCTTTACAGGAACTGCTATGAGGAATCTGGTGGTTGGACACAGGATAGGTAGTATATAAGCGTTCCCAGAAATGGTCCGGGGTAAAGGACCAACACAGTCTATGATGAGTCTGGAAAGGTTCTGCAGGCACCAGGATGGGAATTAAAGGAGCTTTGGGAATCAGGAGGTTAGGTTTTCCTGCCATTTGACATATATGACGCTGTTGCACGTAACTTTTGACGTCTTTAACCATACCTGGCCAGAAGTAGTATTGTCTGATTCTGTGATAGGCTGTGTTAAAAACCATAGTGAGAAGGTGCTCCGTGGGCCAGGTGTAGAGTATCGGGCCGTAGGCTGGTGGGAACCACTAGTTGTTCGACATTTGCCCAATCGACATCCTCCATCAGCTTACTGGGTCTGTACCTGCGGTAGAGCAACTGATTCTCTAGGAAGAACCCAGGGATACTGTCAGGTTGAGTCTCAGCCTGGAAGAATAATGGTGTTAATGAAGGATCCTCCCTCTGTAACTTACGGAACTCCAAAATAGTAAGATTCGGTGGTAGGTTCTGGTGGTCTTGAGGGACAGCGGTTGTAGTAGAGTCAGCTGGTTGCGGGCGTGCAGCTTGTGCACGGGTGGTCACCAAAACCAGAGGAGAAACTTCATCACCTTCTTGGACCTCTGCTGGAACATACTTTAGGATGGGGTTGTCCACTACAGAGTCACATACCTGGGGTTTGTCCATGATGATCAGGTTGGAAGGTTGCAGATCCTCGGCCATGTCATTGCCCAGGAGAAGTTGCAATCCAGACATGGGAAAAGGCTTTTCCCTGATGGCGACTTGTACTTTACCGGTCACGAAAGGACAATCCAGGTGGACTCTGGCGAGTGGATATGGAGTGGTAGCAGTGAGGTCAGTGATAAGGACGGTTTCCCCGGTGTAGGTGATGTTAGGCACAGCCGATTTCAATATTATTGACTGAAGAGCCACTGTGTCCCTCAAGATCTTCAATTTGAAACTTCCCTCCGAATCTGTACTGTTGGCAGAGACCTTTCCAGGATACAGGCGTTTGCTGAAGAGAGAAAGATCTTTAACAGGAACACCAACATTCATCACAGGCTTACCGGACTTACGAGGAGTCGGTTTGGGTTTAGGAGTTTCACTATAGGCATTGTATTGAGCTTTTCCACATTTATCTATAGTATGTCCATAGAGCTTGCAATACAATTGAGAGCTCGCTTGATCGGTACTCACTTTGTCATAACTATACCAAGACTTCTTACTGGAAGGTGGGTCTGGTGTTAACCATGTATGAGGTTGTAGGTTTCAGCCGACTTCGCACATCGGATGTAGTCGGTTTCTTCTTTGTCTGCTAAATATAAACGGATGGAAGGGGGAACACGTCTAAAGAATTCCTCAACTAGAATGAGGTTGACGAGTTCTGAAAATGTAGAGACATGTGCTGCTTCCAGCCATTTCATGAAATATCTTTTCTTTGTTTTGGCAAATTCTAAAAAGGTGGTAGTACTTGCCTTTAGAAATCATGGAATTTTCGTCTGTAGCTTTCGGTGGAGAGAAGGTAGGCGTCTAAAACTGCTTGCTTCAGGGTCTGGTAGTCATTCTCAGACGCTAAGGTACTGAGAGTAACCACAGCTCTACCTTTGAGATGCACTCTGAGAAGGGTAGACCATTGACCTTCAGGCCAGCTAAGTTTTTTAGCTAGGGTCTCTAAAGTGGTAAAAAAACAAGTCTATCTCTGTGTCAACGAATGGTGGCATTAACTTACTTGCATGGGAGACATTGAAACTTATGGGAAGATTAGCGGCAGCTTGTTGGCACTGAGTGTGGTGTGTAGTTTCCAAGGTGAGTTCTTGTCGACGATATGCTAGAACACTCTCAGCTTTCTGTGTATCGTGCTCACGTTGCATCTCCAGGTGAAGTTTTCTTGCTTCAAGCTGCTCTCTCTCCCACTCACGGTGTAGGGCACCCTCACGTTCCTGTTCTTTCTTTATGTCAACCTCACGTTCCCTTCGTAGTAGAGATTCTCTCATATGCCGCTTGTTCTTGCAGTAGGTCACGCTTTAGGGCAGCCTCTCGTTTCTGTATCTGAAGAGCTTTTTGTTGTTCACGCTCTATTTTCGCTAGTTCGAGCTTTAACTTCATAGCTGCCAGAGCATGTTTATCTGCAATAGAATAGTTTTCGTGAGCATCAGAGTCTATAATTCCTTCATCTAAGAGGTGATCCAAGATAATATTGTGCAAGTCATTTTTGTTGGCTCCAGGGGGAGCATCTAGTTGATACTCGTGTGCAAGAGTTTGTAATTCGGACCTCTTGGCATGAATTAAGTTCCCTACTTCACTTGCTGGATCACTACGAAATGCTGAGAGACGAAACATTCTGAAATAGCAAATAAATGTATAGCGAATATACATGTGTTATTCTAAGTGTCAGTAACAGGATGACGTGGCAACTGGTAACTATCTTGTGGAATTTTAATCGTTAACAATTAAGGTTAATATTAGATGGTAAATGATTAGTCGATCAAAATCGCAGGAAATCTTGTACCCTGGTACTCAATATAAGAGAATAAGGGCAAGAAAATCCTACTAAATAAATGAAACCGATAGTTTCTAAAACAAATGAAACTTTTAATCGTTTCAAAAGTGAAAGGGTAGTCCAAGAATGTAGGGATACCTTGCCGGGTCTCTATAGGACAGAATCAAGGGGTTGCCTACTTAATTATATGATACTTACAGAATTAGCGTTCTTTGTGCTCTGAAAAAAAAAGCTAATTCCCTACCTGAGTAAATATCATCATCTCTGACCGAGTGTAGAGGGTGCGAGTGTCAGCTGGTGATGAGAACACTGCTGTTGAGGTCCCAATTCAACAGCGTAGTCCGTGCTAGAGGAACTATGGCCCTCTTTATCCTCCTTTGGTCGGATTGCAGAAGATAGGGTGCGTGGCCCGAAGACAAATCAAAGTACCAGGGTACCAAAATGATGATCTGCTGTAATTTGAGAAATATTCTAGGGACAAAAAAGGTGGAATACACGAGTAATAACACTGAGGGAGGGATGACCAATTAAGAGAATGACTGCGGCCTACAGTCACCACGTAATCAACAGTTATCCAACACTCACAATATGTTACCCTCGGAATGCACAAAATACACAGCACCATATAAATATTAAAAGTTATGAAAATATTGAAAAGCAACTGTATCAAAGCCAAGTACACTTACCACAAATTGATGTTCTAGTACTAGTACCTGAGTGAGGCTCCTAGGACAGACCCCCATTAAATGTGATGGAAAAAAGAAGTGTAAGTGTTCGGCAGTTCTCCCAATGGCTGGTGTCAATGTATCACATTTAAAAAAAAAAAAAATGATGACTGTGTAGCTGTTGGTAAAGTAAGGTAAAACAAGCAAAACAAATAGTATGAACAATGAAACTTTAATTAAATTGAAAACAAATTATGAATAAGACAATTCCTTGGCTATGTACAGTGCTAACTAACAAGATTATAAAGTCAAAAAATAATATAAAATAAAATAGTGGTGACGTTACTCTAAAATGGATAAAGACAAAAATGAAATTAACAGGTGCTGAGAATAAAGCGCTGGCTGAGGACATCCACTAATAGACAGAGCGTATATTAGATGGTTGTGTCAGCTTTGAGAGCACAGGATATTCTAACTTCAATGGCTGGTGCAGGCCCAGACATCGGCTAGGTAGATGGCGCTGAGGTGCAGACGTCGATTCACCAATCAGAAGCAGGCTGGCTGGAAATGGTAGTTTGGTGATCGGCGACGATGGAGGGGGGAGGTGGAGAGCGAGTGTGATATACGTATGTGCCTGGCAAAACATATTTGACTAAATATGTACAACACTCGCTTGTAGTATCTAGATGTTGTAGATGTACTGAAGTAACATGATGATAGGAAAGAGCAGGCCAAATCTCTCTTGAAGGAGATTATCGTAACAGGGTAATTAGTACATTTGTACAGAGAATGTTTTTGATTGCAAAACAAACATAACCCCCATCCTACAGTTCGTTTAGGGAACACCGGTTAAGGTGAAACTGCAACTGCAGGTTGTGAAGGTTTTGCTGCTAGCATTTGCTTGTTATTTATTCTCTTGTGAGTATTTGTTGTATTCAAGGGAGCAATTATTGTACTTTTGGGAGTTCTTTTTGGACTCTTGGGAGTACTTATTGGACTCTTAGGTCTCTTAGGAGCACTTGTGGGGCTCTTACGTCCCTTAGGAGCACTTATGGGGCTCTTAGGTCTTACTGAAGAATCAGTGTTTGACCTGTTGTTATTACATTGATTATTAGTACCCTTGTTAACTAATGAGTGTCACTTAAGGAGTTTCAGGTAAGGAACCTGTTGTGGGTACAGTTTCTGTGCACATTCTGAAGAGTCATTAAGTGCCTGGTTTGCTGATTGATTAATTAAATTGCGTCAACCTGCGAATATATCCTACATTGACAGGATATTACCATTCTGGTATAAATACAATTTATTGAGCACCTCACCAGACAATTTTCTCTGGAGGATGATTTTAGTCATCCACTCAGCAGTAGGGTGATCCACTTCATTGCTGAAGGAATTTAACAGTGACTCAAGCTGAAAACTAAAGGCTTGTAAAGAGTCAACTGATTGTTCTGGTGGAGATAAATCTAGTAATTGGTGTACAAGGTTTATAACAGTCTTCTCATTGTTAGCACTTGTTCTAGAGGGCTGGTGTGAGTAATTATGACTATTACTTGTGTTGCTATGGCCTCTTGCTTAGCCTCAGCTTTAATTACAACTTCAGCTTTTTCATTTTCTTGTTCAGATTCACTGACTGTTGCAGCTTCACTTGGAGTTTCATCTGCAGCTTCACTTATTTCTCTGGGGTCATGTGAGAGAGACTGTTTAATTCAGTAGCCTCATGCATGGAATTTATAGAATCAAGGGAACATTGAGATGAGCTGTCTGAAAATTGATCAGACTTTGTGAATGAATCATTACGTGAAGTTGTATTAGATAAGATTTTAGAAAATGAAGGTTGAACTTCAGTTGTTGATCCTGTGTCGGGATCAATATTGATTAGAGGATTCTCCTCATTTTGAGGTAGCTCATATATTTCATCTGAGCTGGGTGCTTGCTTGGGTACAGGTAAACTATAAAAATGTTCTAACAAATTAGGAACATTTTGTGTCGCAAGCACTTTGTAATAATGATCTAACTTGTCTTGAATTATATCTTTATAGTCGGCATAGTCAGATTCTGTCAGACTCAATTCGTCTGGGACAGTATTACTGACAAGGAGTATGATCCTATAAGACTCTATTGTATGCTTTACTTGATCATATTTTTGGCTAGCTACCTTTGTAGAAATTCTTAGCCTGGAAATGTCAACTGAATCAGTTCCTAAACAGTTGTCACATTTGTCAAGTAGTCTTAATATGTGATTTTGAAAACCTCTCAAGGTTCTTCTAGTAATTTTCTGAAGTAGCCATACTGTCTGTGGGTTTGAGTCTTTTAGGGCTTATATAGCTACTTGGACAGCTATGGTATTTGCTCATATATGTAGAGCAGGTATAATTATTGACAGCCTGATATTTCCTTGAATAGACCGATTGTAATTTTCCTCATTTAGAGGTTAGCTACCTACCTAATAATAAGCAACTAAGATTTGACTGGTACTTTGGTGTCACAACAGGGGTTCCTAGGCCTAGCTCTTTATAATCAGCTTTGGATGGGTTATCTTGAGGTTATCTTGAGATGATTTCGGGGCTTTTTAGTGTCCCCGCGGCCCGGTCCTCGACCAGGCCTCCACCCCCAGGAAGCAGCCCGTGACAGCTGACTAACACCCAGGTACCTATTTTACTGCTTGGTAACAGGGGCATAGGGTGAAAGAAACTCTGCCCAATGTTTCTCGCCGGCGCCTGGGATCGAACCCAGGACCACAGGATCACAAGTCCAGCGTGCTGTCCGCTCGTCCGACCGGCTCCCACCGCTACAGTTCAAAATACAACTAAAAAAATTCTTTAGGAATAATGGGAGAACCTTTGACAACAAACTGCCTTCCTGTCTCCAGCAAGGTCAGTAGAGATGGAGTAGACATAGAAATATGTAATGAAATATAATTACACAATAAATGGTTCATAAATCCCATCCTAATTAGGGTCAACACTACTTAAATAATAATACACCAGCACTGTCTAACACAGTACTAGTTAGGTAATAATCCTACCTATTAATGCAGCTAATGGTGTAGACTGAATTTGTACAAATTTTAGTACCGTGGCAGTCTAAAATTATCCTACCTCTGTTGGGTTGGCATAACTACAATAAATGTGGTACAGTAATATGTAAAATAGTGCTATGTTTTTGGATTTTGCAATTTTATATAATATATACACTTGTAGAAATTATGTGTATAAGAAATTTAATGAACACAAGATTATTAATTGTGTTTGGCAAGTATTCTACTCCCGTAAATAATGTTTACCACCTAAATGAACTTCCTAATTGTTGAATATAATGTTATCAGGGTTAGTAATGACTAATTAATTTATGGGATCAGTAATTTGGATTAATATACTGGATCCTGAAATGTTAATGAATTCACTGAGTTGAGTGAATCAGTAATTAGATTGAATGTGATTTAGTCTATAATGGACAGTCTGCTGACAGCCGTAAATTGAAATATTTGTAATGCCCAATAATGGTAACACATAATTGGTGTTAGTGATTAATTAATAATGATTGAGGATAGCTTGATTCTCAGCTATCTATCCGGTTCGAAGAGGACCAAAATGCTGGGTATCTGAGGCTTTGACTCAAATATGGAATTATTTAATTATGAGAATTAATATAAACCGAAGGACCACCCACTTTTGAGAAAAGAGGGAAAACAAATAAAAGTGATGATAAGACTAACACTATAGGACTAGTGCCTATGTATGTTAAAATTATTTAACAATCATTTAAAAAGAATGAATGAACTGTATTATTAATTGATTAAAGTTAAAAGCCTCAAACATCATCTTTGTGGGGGGGGGGGATTTCTAGAAGTTCATATATATCTAACAACCAGTGTGGTTCATCACCAGTTCATTAAGGATGTTAGTAAATTGAATTGAATATGGAATGAATAAGGTAATAGTAATCACAGGCGAGTGAGCCTCAGGATACTACAATAATATAGAATAATATTACTAAAATAAAGGGTTAGTAATATTGATCTCATTAGGAGATCATTAAAGTATCTATATTGGTTAGTATCTCTACAATAACAATTAACAGCTTAGCTGTGAAATTAAGTGAGATGATCGGTTGCCACACTCCACTGACGACGTATTGCGTCGGACAAATTGTTGCACGCGAAGGTGGGGAAGCCTAGCACCTCGGTTGACGTGGACCCTGGAGCTGAAAGGCGATTACAATGTAGAACTCTTCTACGTAACTAACTACAGATACATACGGAATTCTTCCTAAAATATCTATCACTGCAGAATTCTTCTGCAAACATTAATATATATATTCCTATATAAATTGCTAGAAATAAATTTTGCTAGAAGGGAGATGTACTGGATTTTTGTTGTAATGGCTCAGCCTAACGACAACTACCCTAAAATATAACATGTGATCACAGTGTTACAAGAAAGGTTATTAATAGTTGCCGGGCCACGTGTCCGTTGATGTAGAAACGATTCCAGGTCCCTCGTCTTTATCTGCCGTGATAAGACGTCAATTATAGGCTGGAAAATTGATTAGTTCCTTGGACACTGCCGTGATGTGCCGAAATTAACGTGGCATCGCTCTCGAAGTTGTAGGGGCGAAAATTAAAGATACTACGCAAGTTCCTTGCAATGGCGCTTCTCTCTTGCACGTTGGTAACAAACCGCTAATATGGCGTCGTCCACACAAGTGGCGTCTCCTTCCTCCCTCAACCCTGGCTGCCATACGCATGCATGCGCAGCCCGCTCAAAGTATTCTCGAGCTTAAAGTATTCTATTTTACATATAATTAATCAAGGAAGTAAAGACTGGTGACAAGTGCTTATGTCACTAACAAAATGTATTAAGGTGAAATATATTTTTGCACAATGCAAGTCAGCTTCTTAAGACTGCATTAAGAAATTTTATACAAACCGTTTTATACTATAATAATTTCCACTGTCGTTATTAATTAATACACCTAAATGAACGAGTTCAATAAGCAATAATATGTTATTTAAATAATCAATGAAATAAACGATTATCCTTAATAAAGGAATGTAATTAACTAAACTCTGTTTAGATGCAAACTAAAAGTAGAGGGAATTCATGTTTTAGCCTGTTGTTCCTCACGTCGACTCGCTGAATAAGAATAATTTTCAAATATGTTGCTTCGTAATAGAAACATTAATTGAATTAATTCTACATATTAGTAGTGTTAGTAATTACTATGGGTTAATACAATAATGATGTACTATATTACAAGAAATGATGTATTAGTGTTGGAAAATTTCCAACTCATTCTCCCATTATACCTTGCTGCACAATCAACAACACTTCACACTTAACATTATTTATACAAAAGGAAAACAATCATTGCTTTACCTGTTTTACTACATAATAGCATGAGGTAAAAGACATAACCAGTGAGAGAAAATTGGGAAAGTAATGCTCCATGCCCATCCACTTGAGCTGGACGGTAGAGAGAGGGGGTCTCGTTTCATGCAGGTCGGCGTTTAATCCTCGAATGATCATAAGTCGTTGGAGACCATTCCTTCCCCTCGACCCTTCTCAAATCCTTATCCCGACACCTTCCAAGTACTATATAGTCGAAATGGCTTCGTTCTTTCACCTCATAGTTCCATTTACATCATCCAGAGAGTTGAAGGAGGTAAACTAAACTCATCCCTTCACGTCAGGTGTTGTGGTGATCCTTCACCACTACACGTGACGCTCCACCACAACACGTTACGTCCTCGACAACACGTGACGCCCAACCACAACACGTGACGCCCAACCACAACACGTGACGCTCCACCGCAACACGTGACGTTCCACCACAACACGTGTCGCTCCTCTAAAAAACGTGACGCTCCACCACAACACGTGACGCTCTACTAACACGTGAAGCTCCTCTACAACACGTGACGCTCCACCACAACACGTGACGCCCAACCACAACACGTGACGCTACACCACATCACGTGACGTTCCACCACAACACGTGACGCTCCTCTAAAAAACGTGATGTTCCACCACAACACGTGACGCTCTACCACAACACGTGACGCCCAACCACAACACGTGACGCTACACCACATCACGTGACGTTCCACCACAACACGTGACGCTCCTCTAAAAAACGTGATGTTCCACCACAACACGTGACGCTCTACCATAACACGTGAAGCTCCTCTACAACACGTGACGCTCCACCACAACACGTGACGCCCAACCACAACACGTGACGCTACACCACATCACGTGACGTTCCACCACAACACGTGACGCTCCTCTAAAAAACGTGATGTTCCACCACAACACGTGACGCTCTACCATAACACGTGAAGCTCCTCTACAACACGTGACGCTTCACCACAACATGTGATGCTCTACTACAGGACGTGACAATCCACCACAACACGTGACGCTCCACCACAACACGTGACGCTCCAACAGAACACGTGACGGTCCACCACAACACGAGACGCTCTCCCACAACACGTGACGCTCCACCAAAATACGTGACGGTCCACCAAAACACGTGACGCCCAACCACAACACGTGACGCTTCACAACATCACGTGACGTTCCATCACAACACGTGACGCTCCTCTAAATAACGTGACGCTCCACCACAACACGTGACGCTCTACCATAACACGTGAAGCTTCTCTACAACACATGACGCTCCTCTACAACACGTAACGCTTCACCACAACACTTGACGCTCCACCACATCACGTGACGTTTCACCACAACACGTGACACTCCACCACAATACGTGACGCTCCTCTACAACATGTGATGCTCCACCACAACACGTGACGCTCCACCACAACACGTGACGCTCCACCACAACACGCGACGCTCCACCACAACACGTGACGCTCCTCTACAACATGTGACGCTCAAACAGAACACGTGACGCTCCACCACAACGCGTGACGCTCCCCCACAACACATGACGCTCCACCACAACACGTGACGCCCAACCACAGCACGTGACGCTCCACCACATCACGTGACGTTCCACCACAACACGTAACGCTCCTCTAAAAAACGTGACGCTCCACCACAACACGTGACGCCCAACCACAGCACGTGACGCTCCACCACATCACGTGACGTTCCACCACAACACGTAACGCTCCTCTAAAAAACGTGACGCTCCACCACAACACGTGACGCTCCACCACAACACGTAACGCTCCACCACAACACGTGATGCTCCAACACAACACGTGATGCTCCAGCACAACACGCGACGTCCTTCACGAACCTGTGACGCTCAACCACAACACGTGACGATCCATCACAACACGTGACGCTCCATCACAACACGTGACGTCCTCCACAACACGTGACGCTCCGCCACAACACGTGACGCTCCACCACAACGCGTGATCATCTATCACAACACGTGATCCTCCACCACAACACGTGACGTCCTCCACAACACGTTACGCTCCGCCACAACACGTGACGTCCTCCACAACACGTGACGCTCCGCCTCAACACTTGACGTCCTCCATAACACGTGACGCTCCTCTACAACACGTGACGCTCCACCAGAACACGTGACGCTCCACAACAACACTTGACGCTCCACCACAACACGTGACGCTCCACCACAACACGTGACGCTCCACCACAATACGTGACGCTCCTCTACAACACGTGACGCTCCACCACAACACGTGATGCTCCACAACAACACGTGAAGCTCCACCTCAACACATGACGCTCCTCCACAACACGTGACGCTCCATCACAACACGTGACGCTCCACCACAACACGTGACGCTCCACCACAACTCGTGATTCTCCACCACAACACGAGATCCTCCACCACAACAGGTGACGCTACACCACAACATGTGATGCTCCACCACAACAAGTGACGCTCCACCACAACACGTGATGCTTCACCACAACACGTATTGATCCACAACAACACGTGATGCTCCACCACAACACGTGACGCTCCACCACAACACGCGACGCTACACCACAACATGTGACGCTCCACCACAACACGTGACGCTCCACCACAACACGTGACGCTCTACCATAACACGTGAAGCTCCTCTACAACACGTGACGCTCCACCACATCACGTGACGTTCCACCACAACACGTGACGCTCCACCACAACACGTGACGCTCCAACACAATACGTGACGCTCCTCTACAACACGTGACGCCCCACCACAACACGTGACGCTCCACCACAAAACGTGACGCTCCACCACAAAACGTGACGCTCCACCACAACACGTGACGCTCAACCACAACTCGTGACGCTCCACCACAACACGTGACGCTCCACCACAACACGCGACGCTCCTCTACAACACGTGACGCTCCACCACAACACGTGACGCTCCACCACAACAAGTGACGCTCCACCACAACACGTGACACTCCACCACAACACGTGATGCTCCACCACAACACGTGATGCTCCAACAAAACACGTGATGCTCCACCACAACACGTGACATCCTCCACGAACCTGTGACGTTCCACCACAACACGTGACGCTCAACCACAACACGTGACGCTCCACCACAACACGTGACGCTCCGCCACAACACGTGACGTCCTCCACAACACGTGACGCTTCGCCACAACACGTGACATCCTCCACAACACGTGACGCTCCTCTACAACACGTGACGCTCCACCAGAACACGTGACGCTCCACGACAACACAGAAACGCTCCACCACAACTCGTGATGCTCCACCACAACACGTGACGCTCCACCACAACAAGTGACGCTCTACCACAACACGTGACGCTCCACCACAACAAGTGACGCTCCACCACAACACGTGACGCTCCACCACAACACGTGACGCTCCACTACAACACGTGACGCTCCACCACAACATGTGACGCTCCTCTACAACACGTGACGCTCCACCACAGCACGTGACGCTCCACCACAACACGTGACGCTCCACCACAACAAGTGACGCTCCACCACAACACGTGACGTTCCACCACAACAAGTGACGCTCTACCACAACACGTGACGCTCCACCACAACAAGTGACGCTCCACCACAACACGTGACGCTCCACCACAACAAGTGACGCTCTACCACAACACGTGACGCTCCACCACAACAAGTGACGCTCCACCACAACAAGTGACGCTCTACCACAACACGTGACGCTCCACCACAACAAGTGACGCTCCACCACAACACGTGACGCTCCACCACAACACGTGACGCTCCACTACAACACGTGACGCTCCACCACAACATGTGACGCTCCTCTACAACACGTGACGCTCCTCCACAGCACGTGACGCTCCACCACAACACGTGACGCTCCACCACAACACGTGACGCTCCTCTACAACACGTGACGCTCCACCACAACACGTGATGCTCCACAACAACACGTGAAGCTCCACCTCAACACATTACGCTCCACCACAACACGTGACGCTCCACCACAACTCGTGATACTCCACCACAACACCTGACGCTCCACCACAACACGTGACGCTCCACCACAACACCTGACGCTCTACCACAACACGTGACGCTCCACCACAACACCTGACGCTCCACCAGAACACGTGACGCTCCACCACAACAGGTGACGCTCCTCTACAACACGTGACGCTCCACCACAACAAGTGACCCTCCACTACAACACGTGACGCTCCACCACAACACGTGACGTTCCACCACAGCACGTGACGCTCCTCCACAACAAGTGACGCTCCACCACAACACATGACACTCCACTACAACACGTGACGCTCCACCACATCACGTGACGTTCCACCACAAAACGTGACGCTTCTATGTAAAACGTGGCGCTCCACCACAACACGTGACGCTCTACCATAACACGTGAAGCTCCTCTAAAACACGTGACGCTCAACCACAACACGTGAAGCTCCTCTACATCACGTGACGCTCCACCACAACACGTGACACTCCACCACAACACGTGACGCTCCACCACAACACGTGACGAACAACCACAACACGTGACCCTCCATAACAATACGTGACGCACCTCTACAACGCGTGATACTCCACCACAACACGTGACGCTCCACCACAACACGTGACGCTCCACCACAACACGTGACGCCCAACCACAACACGTGACGCTCCACCACATCACGCGACGTTCCACCATAACACGTGACGCTCTACCATAACACGTGAAGCTCCTCTACAACACGTGACGCTCAACCACAACACGTGACGCCCAACCACAACACGTGACGCTCCACCGCAACACGTGACGTTCCACCACAACACGTGACGCTCCTCTTAAAAACGTGACGCTCCACCACAACACGTGACGCTCTACTAACACGTGACGCTCCTCTTAAAAACGTGACGCTCCACCACAACACGTGACGCTCTACTAACACGTGAAGCTCCTCTACAACACGTGACGCTCCACCACAACACGTGACGCCCAACCACAACACGTGACGCTACACCACATCACGTGACGTTCCACCACAACACGTGACGCTCCTCTAAAAAACGTGATGTTCCACCACAACACGTGACGCTCTACCATAACACGTGAAGCTCCTCTACAACACGTGACGCTTCACCACAACATGTGATGCTCTACTACAGGACGTGACAATCCACCACAACACGTGACGCTCCACCACAACACGTGACGCTCCAACAGAACACGTGACGGTCCACCACAACACGAGACGCTCTCCCACAACACGTGACGCTCCACCAAAACACGTGACGGTCCACCAAAACACGTGACGCCCAACCACAACACGTGACGCTTCACAACATCACGTGACGTTCCATCACAACACGTGACGCTCCTCTAAATAACGTGACGCTCCACCACAACACGTGACGCTCTACCATAACACGTGAAGCTTCTCTACAACACATGACGCTCCTCTACAACACGTAACGCTTCACCACAACACTTGACGCTCCACCACATCACGTGATGTTTCACCACAACACGTGACACTCCACCACAATACGTGACGCTCCTCTACAACATGTGATGCTCCAGCACAACACGTGACGCTCCACCACAACACGTGACGCTCCACCACAACACGCGACGCTCCACCACAACACGTGACGCTCCTCTACAACATGTGACGCTCAAACAGAACACGTGACGCTCCACCACAACGCGTGACGCTCCCCCACAACACATGACGCTCCACCACAACACGTGACGCCCAACCACAGCACGTGACGCTCCACCACATCACGTGACGTTCCACCACAACACGTAACGCTCCTCTAAAAAACGTGACGCTCCACCACAACACGTGACGCCCAACCACAGCACGTGACGCTCCACCACATCACGTGACGTTCCACCACAACACGTAACGCTCCTCTAAAAAACGTGACGCTCCACCACAACACGTGACGCTCCACCACAACACGTAACGCTCCACCACAACACGTGATGCTCCAACACAACACGTGATGCTCCAGCACAACACGCGACGTCCTTCACGAACCTGTGACGCCCAACCACAACACGTGACGATCCATCACAACACGTGACGCTCCATCACAACACGTGACGTCCTCCACAACACGTGACGCTCCGCCACAACACGTGACGCTCCACCACAACGCGTGATCCTCTATCACAACACGTGATCCTCCACCACAACACGTGACGTCCTCCACAACACGTTACGCTCCGCCACAACACGTGACGTCCTCCACAACACGTGACGCTCCGCCTCAACACTTGACGTCCTCCATAACACGTGACGCTCCTCTACAACACGTGACGCTCCACCAGAACACGTGACGCTCCACAACAACACTTGACGCTCCACCACAACACGTGACGCTCCACCACAACACGTGACGCTCCACCACAATACGTGACGCTCCTCTACAACACGTGACGCTCCACCACAACACGTGATGCTCCACAACAACACGTGAAGCTCCACCTCAACACATGACGCTCCTCCACAACACGTGACGCTCCATCACAACACGTGACGCTCCACTACACCACGTGACGCTCCACCACAACTCGTGATTCTCCACCACAACACGAGATCCTCCACCACAACAGGTGACGCTACACCACAACATGTGATGCTCCACCACAACAAGTGTGGCTCCACCACAACACGTGATGCTTCACCACAACACGTGATGATCCACAACAACACGTGACGCTCTACCATAACACGTGAAGCTCCTCTACAACACGTGACGCTACACCACATCACGTGACGTTCCACCACAACACGTGACGCTCCACCACAACACGTGACGCTCCAACACAATACGTGACGCTCCTCTACAACACGTGACGCTCCACCACAACACGTGACGCTCCACCACAAAACGTGACGCTCCACCACAACACGTGACGCTCCAACACAATACGTGACGCTCCTCTACAACACGTGACGCTCCACCACAACACGTGACGCTCCACCACAAAACGTGACGCTCCACCACAAAACGTGACGCTCCACCACAACACGTGACGCTCAACCACAACTCGTGACGCTCCACCACAACACGTGACGCTCCACCACAACACGCGACGCTCCTCTACAACACGTGACGCTCCACCACAACACGTGACGCTCCACCACAACAAGTGACGCTCCACCACAACACGTGACACTCCACAACAACACGTGATGCTCCACCACAACACGTGATGCTCCAACAAAACACGTGATGCTCCACCACAACACGTGACATCCTCCACGAACCTGTGACGTTCCACCACAACACGTGACGCTCAACCACAACACGTGACGCTCCACCACAACACGTGACGCTCCGCCACAACACGTGACGTCCTCCACAACACGTGACGCTTCGCCACAACACGTGACGTCCTCCACAACACGTGACGCTCCTCTACAACACGTGACGCTCCACCAGAACACGTGACGCTCCACGACAACACAGAAACGCTCCACCACAACTCGTGATGCTCCACCACAACACGTGACGCTCCACCACAACAAGTGACGCTCTACCACAACACGTGACGCTCCACCACAACAAGTGACGCTCCACCACAACACGTGACGCTCCACCACAACACGTGACGCTCCACTACAACACGTGACGCTCCACCACAACATGTGACGCTCCTCTACAACACGTGACGCTCCACCACAGCACGTGACGCTCCACCACAACACGTGACGCTCCACCACAACAAGTGACGCTCCACCACAACACGTGACGCTCCACCACAACAAGTGACGCTCTACCACAACACATGACGCTCCACCACAACAAGTGACGCTCCACCACAACACGTGACGCTCCACCACAACAAGTGACGCTCTACCACAACACGTGACGCTCCACCACAACACGTGACGCTCCACCACAACAAGTGACGCTCTACCACAACACGTGACGCTCCACCACAACAAGTGACGCTCCACCACAACACGTGACGCTCCACCACAACACGTGACGCTCCACTACAACACGTGACGCTCCACCACAACATGTGACGCTCCTCTACAACACGTGACGCTCCTCCACAGCACGTGACGCTCCACCACAACACGTGACGCTCCACCACAACACGTGACGCTCCTCTACAACACGTGACGCTCCACCACAACACGTGATGCTCCACAACAACACGTGAAGCTCCACCTCAACACATTACGCTCCACCACAACACGTGACGCTCCACCACAACTCGTGATACTCCACCACAACACCTGACGCTCCACCACAACACGTGACGCTCCACCACAACACCTGACGCTCCACCACAAGACGTGACGCTCCACCACAACACCTGACGCTCCACCAGAACACGTGACGCTCCACCACAACAGGTGACGCTCCTCTACAACACGTGACGCTCCACCACAACAAGTGACCCTCCACTACAACACGTGACGCTCCACCACAACACGTGACGTTCCACCACAGCACGTGACGCTCCTCCACAACAAGTGAAGCTCCACCACAACACATGACACTCCACTACAACACGTGACGCTCCACCACATCACGTGACGTTCCACCACAAAACGTGACGCTTCTATGTAAAACGTGGCGCTCCACCACAACACGTGACGCTCTACCATAACACGTGAAGCTCCTCTAAAACACGTGACGCTCAACCACAACACGTGAAGCTCCTCTACATCACGTGACGCTCCACCACAACACGTGTCACTCCACCACAACACGTGACGCTCCACCACAACACGTGACGCCCAACCACAACACGTGACCCTCCATAACAATACGTGACGCACCTCTACAACGCGTGATACTCCACCACAACACGTGACGCTCCACCACAACACGTGACGCTCCACCACAACACGTGACGCCCAACCACAACACGTGACGCTCCACCACATCACGCGACGTTCCACCACAACACGTGACGCTCCTCTAAAAAACGTGACGCTCCACCATAACACGTGACGCTCTACCATAACACGTGAAGCTCCTCTACAACACGTGACGCTCAACCACAACACGTGACGCTCCTCTACAACACGTGACGGTCCACTACAACACGTGATGCTCCACCACAACACGTGACGCTCCAATAACATACGTGACGCTCCTCTACAACACGTGACGCTCCACCACAACACGTGACGCTCCACCACAACACCTGACGCTCCACCACACACGTGACACTCCACCTCAATACGTGACGCTCCTCTACAACACGTGACGCTCAACCACAACACGTGACGCTCAACCACAACACGTGACGCTCCACCACAACACGTGACGCTCCACCACAACACGTGACGCTCCACTACAACACGTGACGCTCCACCACAACACGTGACGCTCCACCACAACACGTGATGCTCCACCACATCACGTGATGCTGCACCACAACACGTGACGTCCTCCACGAACCTGTGACGCCCAACCACAACACGTGACGCTCCTTTACAACACGTGACGCTCCACCACATCACGTTTTGCTCCACCACAACAAGTGATCCTCTACCACAACACGTGATCCTCCACCACAACACGTGACGCTCCACCACAACACGTGACACTCCACCACAACACGTGACGCTCCACAACAACACGTGATGCTGCACCACAACACGTGATGCTCCACCACAATACGTGATGCTCCGCCACAACACGTGACGTCCTCCACAACACGTGATGATCCGCCACAACACGTGACGTCCTCCACAACACGTGACGCTCCTCTACAACACGTGACGCTCCACCAGAACACGTGACGCTCCACAACAACACTTGACGCTCCACCACAACACGTGACGCTCCACCACAACACGTGACGCTCCTCTACAACACGTGACGCTCCATAGCAACACGTGATCGTCCACCACAACACGTGATGCTCCACCACAACTCGTGACGCTCCACCACATCACGTGACGCTCCACCACAACACGTGATCGTCCACCACAACACGTGATCGTCCACCACAACACGTGATGCTCCACCACAACTCGTGACGCTCCACCACAACACGTGACGCTCCACCACAACACGTGATCGTCCACCACAACACGTGACGCTCCACCACAACTCGTGACGCTCCACCACAACATGTGACGCTCCACCACAACAGGTGACGCTCCACCACAACACGCGACGCTCCACCACAATACGTGACGCTCCACCACAACACGTGACGCTCCACCACAACACGTGATGCTCCACCACAACCCGTGATGCTCCACAACAACACGTGATGCTCCACCACAACCCGTGACCCTCCACCACAACACGCGACGCTCCACCACAACACGTGATGCTCCACCACAACACGCGATGCTCCACAACAAAACGTGATGCTCCACCACAACACGTGACGCTCAACCACAACACGTGACGCTCCTCTACAACATGTGACGCTCTACCACAACACGTGACGCTCCTCTACAACACGTGACGCTCCACCACAACATGTGATGCTCCACAACAACACGTGATGCTCCACCTCAACACATGACGCTCCACCACAACACGTGACTCTCCACCACAACTCGTGATGCTCCACCACAACAGGTGACGCTCCACGACAACACGTGACGCTCCACCACAACAGGTGACGCTCCATTACAACACGCGACGCTCCACCACAATACGTGACGCTCCACCACAACACGAGATCCTCCACCACAACACGTGACGCTCCACCACAACACGTGACGCTCCTCTACAACACCTGACGCTCCACCACAACACGTGACGCCCCACTACAACACGCGACGCTCCTCTACAACATCTGACGCTCCACCACAACACGTGACGCTCCACCACAACACGTGACGCTCCTCTACAACACCTGACGCTCCACCACAACACATGACGATCCACCACAATACGTGATGCTCCACAACAACACGTGATGCTCCACCACAACACGTGACGCTCCACCACAACAGGTGACGCTCCATTACAACACGCGACGCTCCACCACAATACGTGACGCTCCACCACAACACGTGACGCTCCACCACAACACGTGATGCTCCACCACAACCCGTGATGCTCCACAACAACACGTGACGCTCCACCACAACTCGTGATACTTCACCACAACACCTGACGCTCCACCACAACACGTGACGCTCCACCACAACACCTGACGCTCCACCAGAACACGTGACGCTCCACCACAACACCTGACGCTCCTCTACAACACGTGACGCTCCACCACAACAAGTGACCCTCCACTACTACACGTGACGCTCCACAAAAAACGTGACGTTCCACCACAGCACGTGAAGCTCCTCCACAACAAGTGACGCTCCACCACAACACATGACACTCCACTACAACACGTGACGCTCCACCACATCACGTGACGTTCCACCACAACACGTGACGCTTCTATGTAAAACGTGGCGCTCCACCACAACACGTGACGCTCTACCATAACACGTGACGCCCAACCACAACACGTGACGCTCCATAACAATACGTGACGCACCTCTACAACGCGTGATACTCCACCACAACACGTGACGCTCCACCACAACACGTGACGCTCCACCACAACACGTGACGCCCAACCACAACACGTGACGCTCCACCACATCACGCGACGTTCCACCACAACACGTGACGCTCCACCACAACACGTGACGCTCCACCACAACACGTGACGCCCAACCACAACACGTGACGATCCACCACATCACGCGACGTTCCACCACAACACGTGACGCTCCTCTAAAAAACGTGACGCTCCACCATAACACGTGACGCTCTACCATAACACGTGAAGCTCCTCTTCAACACGTGACGCTCAACCACAACACGTGACGCTCCTCTACAACACGTGACGGTCCACTACAACACGTGATGCTCCACCACAACACGTGACGCTCCACCACAACACGTGACGCCCAACCACAACACGTGACGCCCAACCACAACACGTGACGCTCCACAACAATACGTGACGCACCTCTACAACGCGTGATACTCCACCACAACACGTGACGCTCCACCACAACACGTGAAGCTCCACCACAACACGTGACTCCCAACCACAACACGTGACGCTCCACCACATCACGCGACGTTCCACCACAACACGTGACGCTCCTCTAAAAAACGTAACGCTCCACCATAACACGTGACGCTCTACCATAACACGTGAAGCTCCTCTACAACACGTGACGCTCAACCACAACACGTGACGCTCCTCTACAACACGTGACTGTCCACTACAACACGTGATGCTCCACCACAACACGTGACGCTCCAACAACATACGTGACGCTCCTCTACAACACGTGACGCTCCACCACAACACGTGACGCTCCACCACAACACCTGACGCTCCACCACACACGTGACACTCCACCTCAATACGTGACGCTCCTCTACAACACCTGACGCTCCACCACAACACGTGACGCTCAACCACAACACGTGACGCTCCACCACAACACGTGACGCTCCACCACAACACGTGACGCTCCACTACAACACGTGACGCTCCACCACAACACGTGACGCTCCACCACAACACGTGATGCTGCACCACATCACGTGATGCTGCACCACAACACGTGACGTCCTCCACGAACCTGTGACGCCCAACCACAACACGTGACGCTCCTTTACAACACGTGACGCTCCACCACATCACGTTTTGCTCCACCACAACAAGTGATCCTCTACCACAACACGTGATCCTCCACCACAACACGTGACGCTCCGCCACAACACGTGACACTCCACCACAACACGTGACGCTCCACAACAACACGTGATGCTGCACCACAACACGTGATGCTCCACCACAACACGTGACGCTCCACCACAATACGTGATGCTCCGCCACAACACGTGACGTCCTCCACAACACGTGATGATCCGCCACAATACGTGACGTCATCCACAACACGTGACGCTCCTCTACAACACGTGACGCTCCACCAGAACACGTGACGCTCCACAACAACACTTGACGCTCCACCACAACACGTGACGCTCCACCACAACACGTGACGCTCCTCTACAACACGTGACGCTCCATAACAACACGTGATCGTCCACCACAACACGTGATGCTCCACCACAACTCGTGACGCTCCACCACATCACGTGACGCTCCACCACAACACGTGATCGTCCACCACAACACATGATCGTCCACCACAACACGTGATGCTCCACAACAACTCGTGACGCTCCACCACAACACGTGACGCTCCACCACAACAGGTGACGCTCCATAACAACACGTGGCGCACTACCACAACACGTGATCGTCCACCACAACACGTGATGCTCCACCACAACTCGTGACGCTCCACCACAACATGTGACGCTCCACCACAACAGGTGACGCTCCACCACAACACGCGACGCTCCACCACAATACGTGACGCTCCACCACAACACGTGACGCTCCACCACAACACGTGATACTCCACCACAACCCGTGATGCTCCACAACAACACGTGATGCTCCACCACAACCCGTGATGCTCCACTACAACACGCGACGCTCCACCACAACACGTGATGCTCCACCACAACACGCGATGCTCCACAACAAAACGTGATGCTCCACCACAACACGTGACGCTCAACCACAACACGTGACGCTCCTCTACAACACGTGACGCTCTACCACAACACGTGACGCTCCTCTACAACACGTGACGCTCCACCACAACATGTGATGCTCCACAACAACACGTGATGCTCCACCTCAACACATGACGCTCCACCACAAAACGTGACGCTCAACCACAACTCGTGATGCTCCACCACAACAGGTGACGCTCCACCACAACACGTGACGCTCCACCACAACAGGTGACGCTCCATTACAACACGCGACGCTCCACCACAATACGTGACGCTCCACCACAACACGAGATCCTCCACAACAACACGTGACGCTCCACCACAACACGTGACGCTCCTCTACAACACCTGACGCTCCACCACAACACGTGACGCCCCACTACAACACGCGACGCTCCTCTACAACACCTGACGCTCCACCACAACACGTGCCGCTCCACCACAACACGTGACGCTCCTCTACAACACCTGACGCTCCACCACAACACGTGACGCTCCACCACAATACGTGATGCTCCACAACAACACGTGATGCTCCACCACAACACGTGACGCTCCACCACAACAGGTGACGCTCCATTACAACACGCGACGCTCCACCACAATACGTGACGCTCCACCACAACACGTGACGCTCCACCACAACACGTGATGCTCCACCACAACCCGTGATGCTCCACAACAACCCGTGATGCTCCACCACAATACGTGACGCTCCACAACAAAACGTGATGCTCCACCACAACACGTGACGCTCAACCACAACACGTGACGCTCCTGTACAACACGTGACGCTCCACCACAACACGTGACGCTCCTCTACAACACGTGACGCTCCACCACAACACGTGATGCTCCACAACAACACGTGATGCTCCACCTCAACACATGACGCTCCACCGCAACACGTGACGCTCCACCACAACACATGACGCTCCTCTACAACACCTGACGCTCCACCACAACACGTGACGCTCCACTACAACAAGCGACGCTCCACCACAACACGTGACGCTCCACCACAATACGTGATGCTCCACAACAACACGTGACGCTCCACCACAACACGCGACGCTCCACCACAACACGTGATGCTCCACCACAACCCGTGACGCTCCATCACAACACGCGACGCTCCACCACAACACGTGACGCTCCACCACAATACGTGATACTCCACCACAACACGTATCGGTCCACCACAACACGTGACGCTCCACCACAACACGCGACGCTCCACCACAACACGTGACGCTCCACCACAACACGCGACGCTCCACAACAACACGTAACGCTCCACCACAATATGTGATGCTCCACCACAACACGTGACGCTCCACCACAATACGTGACGCTCCACCACAACACGTGACGCTCCACCACAACACGCGACGCTCCACCACAACACGTGACGCTCCACCACAATACGTGATGCTCCACCACAACACGCGACGCTCCACCACAACACGTGACGCTCCACCACAATAAGTGATGCTCCACCACAACACGTGACGCTCCACCACAATACGTGATGCTACACAACAACACGTGATGCTCCACCACAACACGTGACGCGCCACCACAACACGTGACGCTCCTCTACAACACCTGACGCTCCACCACAACACGTGACGCTCCACCACAATACGTGATGCTCTACAACAACACGTGATGCTCCACCACAACTCGTGACGCTCCACCAAAACACGTGACGCTCCACCACAACAGGTGACGCTCCATTACAACACGCGACGCTCCAACACAACACGTGACGCTCCACCACAACACGTGACGCTCCACCACAACCTGTGATGCTCCACAACAACACGTGATGCTCCACCACAACCCGTGACGCTCCACCACAACACGCGACTCTCCACAACAACACGTGATGCTCCACCACAACACGTGACGCTCCACCAGAACACGCGACGCTCCACCACAACACGTGACGCTCCACCACAGTACGTGATGCTCCACAACAACACGTGATGCTCCACTACAACACGTGACGCGCCACCACAACGCGTGACGCTCCTCTACAACACGTGACGCTCCACCACAACAGGTGACGCTCCACTACAACACGTGACGCTCCACCACAACAAGTGACGCTCCACCACAACACGTTACGTTCCACCACAGCACGTGACGCTCCTCCACAACAAGTGACGCTCCACCACAACACATGACGCTCCACTACAACACGTGACGCCCAACCACAACACGTGACTCTCCACCACATCACGTGACATTCCACCACAACACGTGACGCTCCTCCATAAAACGTGACGCTCCACCACAACAAGTGACGCTCCACCACAACACGTTACGTTCCACCACCGCACGTGACGCTCCTCCACAACAAGTGACGCTCCACCACAACACATGACGCTCCACTACAACACGTGACGCCCAACCACAACACGTGACTCTCCAGCACATCACGTGACGTTCCACCACAACACGTGACGCTCCTATATAAAACGTGACGCTCCACCACAACACGTGACGCTCTACCATAACACGTGAAGCTCCTCTAAACACGTGACGCTCAACCACAACACGTGAAGCTCCTCTACATCACGTGACGCTCCACCACAACACGTGACGCTCCACCACAACACATGACGCTCCACCACAACACGTGACGCTCCAGAGCAATACGTGACGCTCCACCACAACACGTGACGCTCCACCACAACACGTGACGCTCCAACACAATACGTGACGCTCCACCACAACACGTGACGCTCCAACACAATACGTGACGCTCCACCACAACACGTGACGCTCCACCACAACACGTGACACTCCACCACAATACGTGACGCTCCACCACAACACGTGACGCTCCACCACAACACGTGACGCTCAACCACAACACGTAACGCTCCACCACAACACGTGACGCTCTACCACAACACGTGACGCTCCACCACAACACGTGACGCTCCACCACAACACGTGACGTTCCACCACAACACGTGACGCTCTACCACAACACGTGACGCTCCACTACAACACGTGACGCTCCACCACAACACGTGACGCTCCACCACAACACGTGATGCTGCACCACAACACGTGACGTCCTCCACAGCACGTGACGCTCCTCTACAACAAGTGACGCTCCACCAGAACACGTGACGCTCCACAACTACCCTTGACGCTCCACCACAACACGTGACGATCACCACAACACGACGACGCTCCACCACAACACGTGGCACTCCACCACAATACGTGACGCTCCACCACAACACGTGACGCTCCTCTACAACACCTGACGCTCCACCACAACACGTGACGCTCCACCACAATACGTGATGCTCCACAACAACACGTGATGCTCCACTACAACACGTGACGCTCCACCACAACAGGTGACGCTCCATTACAACACGCGACGCTCCACCACAATACGTGACGCTCCACCACAACACGTGACGCTCCACCACAACACGTGATGCTCCACCACAACCCGTGATGCTCCACAACAAAACGTGATGCTCCACTACAACACGTGACGCTCAACCACAACACGTGACGCTCCTGTACAACACGCGACGCTCCACCACAACACGTGACGCTCCTCTACAACACGTGACGCTCCACCACAACACGTGATGCTCCACAACAACACGTGATGCTCCACCTCAACACATGACGCTCCACCACAACACGTGACGCTCCACCACAACACATGACGCTCCTCTACAACACCTGACGCTCCACCAGAACACGTGACTCTCCACTATAACAAGCGACGCTCCACCACAACACGTGACGCTCCACCACAATACGTGATGCTCCACAACAACACGTGACGCTCCACCACAACACGCGACGCTCCACCACAACACATGATGCTCCACCACAACCCGTGACGCTCCACCACAACACGCGACGCTCCACCACAACACGTGACGCTCCACCACAATACGTGATGCTCCACCACATCACGTATCGCTCCACCACAACACGTGACGCTCCACCACAACACGCGACGCTCCACCACAACACGTGACGCTCCACCACAACACGCGACGCTCCACCACAACACGTAACGCTCCACCACAATATGTGATGCTCCACCACAACACGTGACGCTCCACCACAATACGTGACGCTCCACCACAACACGTGACGCTCCACCACAACACGCGACGCTCCACCACAACACGTGACGCTCCACCACAATACGTGATGCTCCACCACAACACGCGACGCTCCACCACAACACGGTACGCTCCACCACAATACGTGATGCTCCACCACAACACGTGACGCTTCACCACAATACGTGATGCTCCACAACAACACGTGATGCTCCACCACAACACGTGACGCGCCACCACAACACGTGACGCTCCTCTACAACACCTGACGCTCCACTACAACACGTGACGCTCCACCACAATACGTGATGCTCCACAACAACACGTGATGCTCCACCACAACTCGTGACGCTCCACCACAACACGTGACGCTCCACCACAACAGGTGACGCTCCATTACAACACGCGACGCTCCACCACAACACGTGACGCTCCACCACAACACGTGATGCTCCACCACAACCCGTGATGCTCCACAACAACACGTGATGCTCCACCACAACCCGTGACGCTCCACCACAACACGCGACTCTCCACCACAACACGTGATGCTCCACCACAACACGCGATGCTCCACAACAAAACGTGATGCTCCACCACAACACGTGACGCTCCACCACAACACGCGACGCTCCATCACAACACGTGACGCTCCACCACAATACGTGATGCTCCACAACAACACGTGACGCTCCACCACAACACGTGACGCGCCACCACAACACGTGACGCTCCTTTACAACACGTGACGCTCCACCACAACACGTGACGCTCCACTACAACACGTGACGCTCCACCACAACAAGTGACGCTCCACCACAACACGTTACGTTCCACCACAGCACGTGACGCTCCTCCACAACAAGTGACGCTCCACCACAACACATGACGCTCCACTACAACACGTGACGCCCAACCACAACACGTGACTCTCCACCACATCACGTGACGTTCCACCACAACACGTGACGCTCCTCTATAAAACGTGACGCTCCACCACAACAAGTGACGCTCCACCACAACACGTTACGTTCCACCACAGCACGTGACGCTCCTCCACAACAAGTGACGCTCCACCACAACACATGACGCTCCACTACAACACGTGACGCCCAACCACAACACGTGACTCTCCACCACATCACGTGACGTCCCACCACAACACGTGACGCTCCTCTATAAAACGTGACGCTCCACCACAACACGTGACGCTCTACCATAACACGTGAAGCTCCTCTACAACACGTGACGCTCAACCACAACACGTGAAGCTCCTCTACATCACGTGACGCTCCACCACAACACGTGACGCTCCACCACAACACATGACGCTCCACCACAACACGTGACGCTCCAGAACAATACGTGACGCTCCACCACAACACGTGACGCTCCACCACAACACGTGACGCTCCACCACTACACGTGACGCTCTACCACAACACGTGACGCTCCACTACAACACGTTACGCTCCACCACAACACGTGACGCTCCACCACAACACGTGATGCTGCACCACAACACGTGACGTCCTCCACAGCACGTGACGCTCCTCTACAACAAGTGACGCTCCACCAGAACACGTGACGCTCCACAACAACCCTTGACGCTCCACCACAACACGTGACGATCACCACAACACGTGACGCTCCTCTACAACACGTGACGCTCCACCACAACACGTTATGCTCCACAACAACACGTGAAGCTCCACCTCAACACGTGACGCTCCTCCACAACACGTGACGCTCCACCACAACACGTGACGCTCCTCTACAACACCTGACGCTCCACCACAACACGTGACGCTCCACCACAATACGTGATGCTCCACAACAACACGTGATGCTCCACCACAACACGTGACGCTCCACTACAACACGTGACGCTCCACCCCAACAAGTGACGCTCCACCACAACACGTTACGTTCCACCACAGCACGTGACGCTCCTCCACAACAAGTGACGCTCCACCACAACACATGACGCTCCACTACAACACAAGACGCCCAACCACAACACGTGACTCTCCACCACATCACGTGACGTTCCACCACAACACGTGACTCTCCTCTATAAAACGTGACGCTCCACCACAACAAGTGACGCTCCACCACAACACGTTACGTTCCACCACAGCACGTGACGCTCCTTCACATCAAGTGACGCTCCACCACAACACATAACGCTCCACTACAACACGTGACGCCCAACCACAACACGTGACTCTCCACCACATCACGTGACGTTCCACCACAACACGTGACGCTCCTCTATAAAACGTGACGCTCCACCACAACACGTGACGCTCTACCATAACACGTGAAGCTCCTCTACAACACGTGACGCTCAACCACAACACGTGAAGCTCCTCTACATCACGTGACGCTCCACCACAACACGTGACGCTCCACCACAACACATGACGCTCCACCACAACACGTGACGCTCCAGAACAATACGTGACGCTCCACCACAACACGTGACGCTCCACCACAACACGTGACGCTCCAACACAATACGTGACGCTCCACCACAACACGTGACGCTCCAACACAATACGTGACGCTCCACCACAACACGTGACGCTCCAATACAACACGTGATGCTCCACCACAACACGTGACGCTCCACCACAACACGTGACGCTCCACCACAACACGTGATGCTCTACCACAACACGTGACGCTCCACTACAACACGTGACGCTCCACTACAAGTGACGTTCCACCACAACACGTGACGCTCCACCACAACACGTGACGCTCCACCACAACACGTGACGCTCCACCAGAACACGTGACGCTCCACCACAACACGTGACGCTCCACCACAACACGTGACGCTCCACCACAACACGTGACGCTCCACCACAACACGTGACGCTCCACCACAACACGTGACGCTCCACTACAACACGTGACGCTCCACCACAAGTGACGTTCCACCACAACACGTGACGCTCCACCACAACACGTGACCCTCCACCACAACACGTGATGCTCCACCACAACACGTGACGCTCCACTACAACACGTGACGCTCCACCACAACACGTGACGCTCCACCACAACACGTGACGCTCCACCACAACACGTGACGCTCCACCACATCACCACCAATATACTGGAGATGACACTGCTGCCCGCGGCCTCTCAAGCTATTACGCCTCAAAAAAAAAATGTTCAAAATTGCACGAACCTAACCTCACCAAGTACCCACGAACAGAAAACGTGACAGCTCGCCATTTTTGCCAGTCGCAATGATTTATAGTACAAAATATTTTGACCGTTGTGGATTCACACATCAAAATATGATGTTCGAGAGTACAGGAATGATCCTATTTCATGTGATCTCATCAGCGTCCTGTGTGCTGGATGGTGAGATGGTGATAGGTATCGGTCTTTGTTAACTCAAGTTCCGGGAGAGGTGTCTTGTGTCTTCTTCTATCGCAGGTATTGTATTCAGTTCAGTGTCTGGAAGAGCCTTCAGAGCCTAGCAGTTGGTCCGGCCCCAATTTGATACTTATCTGTCAACGTTAGCTCTCCACTTTCCCTGGTAAACCTCGACACCTGATAGTTTATTATTTGATATCATGTGTGGCGGTTGCTCATGTCCTCTTCGTTTGTGTGCGTGTGGGGGGGGGGGGAGTGTGTGTGTGTACTTACCTATTTATGTTTGCGGGGGTTGAGCTCTGGCCCTTTGGTTTCGTCTCTCAACTGTCAATCAACTTTTATACAAATTTTTGAGCCTACTGGACTCTGTCATCTCTACAGTTGAAACTTGTATGGAGTCAGCCTCCACCACATCACTGCTTAATGCATTTCATTTGTTAACTACTGACACTGAAAAAGTCTTTCTAATATCTGTGGCTCATTTAGATACTAAGTTTCCACCTGTGTCCTCTTGTTCGTGTTCCAGCCGTGCTAAAGAGGTTGACTTTGTTCACCCTGTCAATTCTTCTGAGAATTTTGTAGGTGGTTATCATGTCTCCCCATACTCTTCTGTCTTCCAGGGATATGAGGTTCCCTTAGCCTTTCCTTGTAGCTCATACCTTTCAGTTCCGGGACTATTCTGGTGGCATACCTCAGAATCTTCTATAACTTTGTCTTGTGTTTAACTAAGTATGGACTCTGGGCTGGAGCTGCATACTCCAGGATTGGTCTGACATATCAATATCAGTATACAAGGTCCTGAACGATTCGTTACACAAGTTTCTAAAGGCAGTTCTTATTTTGGCCAATCTAGCATATGGCGCTGATGGTATCCTTTTGATGTGGGCTTCTGGGGACAGGTTCGGTGTGTGTGTGTGTGTGTGTGTGTGTGTGTGTGTGTGTGTGTGTGTGTGTGTGTGTGTGTGTGTGTGTGTGTGTGTGTGTGTGTGTGTGTGTGTGTGTGTGTGTGTGTATACTCACCTAGTTGTGTTTGCCGGGGTTGAGCTCTGTCCGCCTCTCAACCGTAAATCAACAGGTGTACAGATTTCTGAGTCAATTGGGCTCTATCATATCTACACTTGAAACTGTGTATGGAGTCAGCCTCCACCACATCACTTCCTAATGCATTCCATTTGTCAAACACTCTGACACTAAAAAAGTTCTTTCTAATATCTCTGTGGCTCATTTGGGCACTCAGTTTCCACCTGTGTCCCCTTGTGTTAAATAGACTGTCTTTATCTACCCTATCAATTCCTTTCAGAATCTTGAATATGGTGATCATGTCCCCCCTAACTCTTCTGGCTTCCAGCGAAGTGAGGTTTAATTCCCGTAGTCTCTCCTCGTAGCTCATACCTCTCAGCTCGGGTACTAGTCTGGTGGCCAACCTTTGAACCATTTCCAGTTTAGTCTTATCCTTGACTAGATATGGACTCCATGCTGGGGCTGCATACTCCAGGATTGACCTGACATGTGGTATACAAAGTTCTGAATGATTCTTTTCACAAGTTTCTGAATGCTGTTCGCATGTTGGCCAGCCTGGCATATGCCGCTGTTGTTATCCTCTTGATATGTGCTGCAGGAGACAGGTCTGGCATGATATCAACCAGAAGAATTTCCTCTCCCAGATGATACCTTGTATCTGGCCTCCTGCTCCCTACACCTATCTTCATTACATTACATTTGGTTGGGTTAAACTCTAACAACCATTTGTTCGACCATTCCTTCAGCTTGTCTAGGTCTGCTTGAAGCCTCAAACAGTCCTCTTCTGTCTTAATCCTTCTCATAATTTATGCATCGTCCGCAAACATTGAGAGAAATGAATCGATACCCTCCGGGAGATCATTTACATATATCAGAAACCAGATAGGACCGAGTACAGAGCCCTGTGGGACTCCACTGGTGACTTCACGCCAGTCGGAGGTCTCACCTCTCATCGTAACTCTCTTCTTCCTATTGCTTAGGTTCTCCCTTATCCACTGGAGCACCTTACCAGCTACACCTGCCTGTCTCTCCAGCTTATGTACCAGCCTCTTATGCGGTACTGTGTCAAAGGCCTTCCGACAATCCAAGAAAATGCAGTCCACCCAGCCCTCTCTTTCTTGCTTAATCTTTGTCATCTGGTCATAGAATTCTATTAAGCCAGTCAGGCAAGATTTACCCTCCCTGAACCCATGTTGGCGATTTGTCACGAAGTCCCTTCTCTCCAGATGTGCTACCAGGTTTTTTTTCACGATCTTCTCCATCACCTTGCATGGTATACAAGTCAAGGACACTGGCCTGTAGTTCAGTGCCTCTTGCCTGTCGCCCTTTTTGTATATTGGGACCACATTTGCCGTCTTCCATATTTCTGGTAGGTCTCCTGTCTCCAGTGACTTACTATACACTATGGAGAGTGGCAAGAAAAGTGCCTCTGCACACTCTTTCAGTACCCATAGTGAGATCCCGTCTGGACCAACGACCCTTTTAATTAACATCCAGATCCAGCAGGTGTTTCATGACCTCCTCTCTCGTAATTTCGAACTCTTCCAAGGCCACCTGGTTTACCTCCCTCTCTCCTAGCACAGTGGCCTCACCTTGTTCTATTGTGAAGACCTCCTGGAACCTCTTGTGGAGTTCTTCACACACCTCTTTGTCATTCTCTGTATACCTGTCCTCGCCTGTTCTAAGTTTCAATACCTGTTCTTTCACTGTTGTTTTCCTTCTGATGTGACTGTGGAGTAGCTTTGATTCGGTCTTGGCTTTGTTTGCTATATAATTGTCAAAACTTTTCTCTGCTTCTCTTCTCACCCTGACGCACTCATTCCTGATTCTCTGGTATCTCTCTCTCTCCTTTCTGGTGTTCTGTTATTCCGAAAGTTCCTCCACGGCCTTTTGTTCAGTTTCTTCGCTTCCATACATGCCCTATTATACCATGGATTCTTCTGTTGGTTTTCGGATTTTTCCCTTTGAACCGGGATGAACCTGTTTATTGCCTCCTGACACTTTTGGGTAACATAGTCCATCATACCTTGTAAAGACTTATCTCTGAGGTCTGTGTCCTAAGGTATTTCCCTTAGGAAACTTCTCATCTGTTCATAATTCCCCCTTCGGTTTGCCAGCCTTTTGATTCCTAGTTCTTTTTGGGGGGAGATAATTCCTAGCTCTACCAGGTACTCAAAGTTCAATACACTGTGATCACTCATTCCCAAGGGCGCTTCCATCTTAACTTCCCTTAAATCCCACTCATTTAGGGTAAATATCAAATCAAGCATTGCTGGTTCATCTTCTCCTCTCATTCTTGTTGGTTCCTTGATGTGATGGCTTAGAAAGTTTCTTGTTGCCACGTCCAGCAGCTTAGCTCTCCATGTTTCTTGTCCTCCATGCGGGTCTCTGTTCTCCCAATCTATCTTCCCATGGTTGAAGTCTCTCATAATTAGTAGTCTAGATCCATTCCTGCTAGCGACAGAAGCTGCTATTTCTATAATGTTAATGGTGGCCATGTTGTTTCTATCATATTCCTGTCTGGGTCTTTTGTCATTTGGAGGTGGATTATATATGACTACGACTATATTTTTTTCCCTCCAGTTGTTATGGTACCTGCTATGTAATCACTGAAACCTTCACAGCCCTGAATAACCATCTCCTCAAAATCTCAGCCTTTTCTTACCAGCAGAGCTACACCACCCCCACCTCTTCCTTTGCTCTCTTTCCTCATAACATAATAGTCCTGTGGGAACACTTCGTTTGTTATTGTTCTCGTTAGCTTTGTTTCTGTGATGGCTATTATGTCTGGGTTTTCCTCTAGTACCCGTTCTCCAAGCTCATTTGCTTTATTTGTAATTCCATCTATGTTAGTGTACATTGCTTTGAGTCTCACTTTCTTCTGTTCCTTCTCAAATCGCCTCCTTGGTGAGTATACTGCTGGTGGGGGAAGGTCCTCACATGGACCTGTGAGGTGGATAACAGGGTCTCAGAGGATACTGGGATGAGGGGCGGGGGGTCCAGTGAAGGGGGAGGGACATGGAGGGTATGGGGTGAAAGGGGAGGGAGGACAGGAAGGAAAGGGGGGAGGGGACTTGGCAGGAGGAGGGGAGGGGAAGAAGGGTGGGGATTGGGTGTGGGGGGGGGAGGAAGATTTGGCTGAACATTTGAGTGAGGGCAGGGAGGGTTTGGGGTAGGGGGGTTTTCTATGCAGAGGAGGGTGGCGGGGTTGTCCTCCCCTCTGGTGTTACTGGGTAGCTGGCTGTGGGTTTTCCCCCTTGCCTCTGGGGGTGTTGTGTTGGGAGCTGTGACTTCCTGGTTTTCCCCTCTCGCCCTGCGCCTCTTCCTTGCTTCTGCCGCCATGGCTCTCTCCTCCCTCATCATGTCTCTCTGGAGGAATACATTTTTGAACTCTCCCACATTTTTCAGGGAGCTCTTCCTTGATAGAATCTTCTCCTTTGTGCTCTCGTTTGCAAACACTATCTTTATCACTCGGTCTCGGTCTTTTTTGTACCATCCTAGCCTGAAAAACTTCTCAATGCTATGCTCAGCCACTTCAATGTCTAATGCCTTCAGTACTTCATTCACTCACTGCCGCTTTGTCCTTGTCATTCCACTCTGTCCTATTGGAGCCTTCCTGCTCTTTAATACCCACAGCAACCACTGATCTGTTCCTTTCCAGCAGTTGGCTTGTGGAGCGTGCCGCCTCCTGTGAGGTGGCTGCTTTCATGGCCACCTCCATCACTGCAGACATTACTTCAGAGTTATTTTTTTTAGCATTTCTGAAAATATTGCTTTAATTGTGGCATTCTTCCAAAAAACTATTACCACCTTCTCCCTGGATGATTTTCTGAGTCTCAGCCTCGATACCATTCTCTTTGAGGGCTCTAATCTCTTTCTTTGCTGCTGTCAGCTCTCTTTTCAGGTGGCTTATTTCGTTCTTCATTTCTTGCATCATTTCTTGCATCTCACTCTTGATGTCCTCCAGAAACTGGGCCAACATTTCCTTCATTCCGTCACCTAGACTTTTCTCTGTTCCCCTGGTACCTCTGGTGGTCATGCTTGCCACTGTTCCTATAGTTGTGCTGTAATAGGATTTGTCGGGAGGGCAGAGCGGGATGGGGGAGGGAGACAGAGAGAGAGAGAGAGAGAGAGAGAGAGAGAGAGAGAGAGAGAGAGAGAGAGAGAGAGAGAGAGAGAGAGAGAGAAGAGAGAGAGAGAGTGGGAGAGAGATAGAGAGTAGGAGAGAGAGAGAGAGAGAGTGGGAGAGAGAGAGTGGAAGAGGGAGAGGGAGGGAGAGAGCGGGAGGGGGAGAGTGTGTGTATGTGGGATGCAGGGGACTGGGGGGTGGGGGGTGGAGATGGTGACCAGGTCATTTCAGGTCAGATGGGGGGGGGGGGTAAGAGGAGGGGTGGAGTATAGTAAGGTCCAATCCCTTAGCATTTTTTAGCATTTCTGAAAATATTGCTTTAATTGTGGCATTCTTCCAAAAAACTATTACCACCTTCTCCCTGGATGATTTTCTGAGTCTCAGCCTCGATACCATTCTCTTTGAGGGCTCTAATCTCTTTCTTTGCTGCTGTCAGCTCTCTTTTCAGGTGGCTTATTTCGTTCTTCATTTCTTGCATCATTTCTTGCATCTCACTCTTGATGTCCTCCAGAAACTGGGCCAACATTTCCTTCATTCCGTCACCTAGACTTTTCTCTGTTCCCCTGGTACCTCTGGTGGTCATGCTTGCCACTGTTCCTATAGTTGTGCTGTAATAGGATTTGTCGGGAGGGCAGAGCGGGATGGGGGAGGGAGACAGAGAGAGAGAGAGAGAGAGAGAGAGAGAGAGAGAGAGAGAGAGAGAGAGAGAGAGAGAGAGAGAGAGAGAGAGAGAGAGAGAGAGTGGGAGAGAGATAGAGAGTAGGAGAGAGAGAGAGAGAGAGTGGGAGAGAGAGAGTGGAAGAGGGAGAGGGGAGGGAGAGAGCGGGGAGGGGGAGAGTGTGTGTATGTGGGATGCAGGGGACTGGGGGGTGGGGGGTGGAGATGGTGACCAGGTCATTTCAGGTCAGATGGGGGGGGTAAGAGGAGGGGTGGAGTATAGTAAGGTCCAATCCCCTGTTCATAGAAGGTGTTAATCCTTTTCCCCCTGACTGAACGTTTGTGTGAGAGTGTGCGTGTGTGTGTGTGTGTGTTTTTTGCGTGTGCACATGCATACGTACATGGGCGTGCATGCGTGTGCGTGCGTGCATGTGTCACGAGTTCCCATAAGCGTTAACCTCTACCTAAAATGAGCCACTTTGAGATTTTTAAATATATATGATATCCTGAACAAGGATTTGATATTTTACCTCAATCTGTACACCTGATTAATTGACCAGAGAGGGGGTACATACCAGTCTGCCTCCCGCTCACACAACCAGATGAGTAATGACGATGTACGGATGATGATGGTGATCCGTCATTGTCTCCCACTAGGTGATTCACTAAGTGCTAGTAGATTGATGATGGCGGTTCTTCTCAGTCTACACAAAGCTCTGGAGTCAGTCACTGAATCGTTGTGTTACAGTTCACTAATTTATTGTACCACTGATCACAGTCACCACCCAACAAACACAATCAGGCAGTTCCACGGCGGGTCGTCCCACCTGGTCGTCAGGTCAGGTCACTCCAACAGTTCTCCACACTGTATATGCACTGGTGATGCCACTAGCTCCACTTTGGTTTCTTCGCACTATCCCTAGCGATATGACTATGCTATGTAGCACCCTGTTAGCAACACACTGCGAGAGGCCAAATACTATGATCTAGCCTCTATACTCCTTGAATGTCCCGAGAAATTTACGAATTTCCGCTGACCTCACTAATCGTGTGTGTCTCCAACCGGCGGCGGTGTGTGTGTGTGTGTGTGTGTGTGTGTGTATTTACTAGTTGTGTTTACTAGTTGTGTTTTGCGGGGGTTGAGCTTTGCTCTTTCGGCCCGCCTCTCAACACTCAATCAACTGTTTACTAACTACCTTTTTTTTTTTTTTTTTTTTCTTTTTTTTTCCAACACCACACACACCCCAGGAAGCAGCCCGTGACAGCTGACTAACTCCCAGGTACCTATTTACTGCTAGGTAACAGGGGCACTTAGGGTGAAAGAAACTTTGCCCATTTGTTTCTGCCTCGTGCGGGAATCGAACCCGTGCCACAGAATTACGAGTCCTGCGCGCTATCCACCAGGCTACGAGGCCCCTGTGTGTGTGTGTGTGTGTGTGTGTGTGTGTGTGTGTGTGTGTGTGTGTGTGTGTGTGTGTGTGTGTGTATATACTCACCTATTTGTACTCACCTATTTGTGCTTGCGGGGGTTGAGCTTTGGCTCTTTGGTCCCGCCTCTCAACTGTCAATCAACTGGTGTACAGATTCCTGAGTCTACTGGGCTCTATCATATCTACATTTAAAACTGTGTATGGAGTCAGCCTCCACCACATCACTGCCTAATGCATTCCATCCGTTAACTAGTCTGACACTAAAAAAGTTCCTTCTAACGTCCTCTGTGGCTCATGTGAGTACCTCAGTTTCCACCTGTGTCCCCTTGTTCGCGTCCCACCAGTGTGAATAGTTTATCCTTGTTTACCCGGTCGATTCCTCTGAGGATTTTGTAGGTTGTGATCATGTCTCCCCTTACTCTTCTGTCTTCCAGTGTCGTAAGGTGCATTTCCCGCAGCCTTTCCTCGTAACTCATGCCTCTTAGTTCTGGGACTAGTCTAGTGGCATTCCTTTGGACTTTTTCCAGCTTCGTCTTGTGCTTGGACAAGGTACGGGCTCCATGCTGGGGCCGCATACTCCAGGATTGGTCTTACATATGTGGTGTACAAGATTCTGAATGATTCCTTACACAGGTTCCTGAACGCTGTTCTGATGTTAGCCAGCCTCGCATATGCCGCAGACGTTATTCTTTTTATGGGGACTTCAGGAGACAGGTTTTGTGTGATATCAACTCCTAGATCTTTCTCTCTGTTCGTTTCATTAAGTACTTCATCTCCTATTCTGTATCCTGTGTTTGGCTTCCTATTTCCACCACCTAGTTTCATTACCTTGCATTTACTCGAGGTTGAACTTCAACAGCCATTTGTTGGACCATTCACTCAGTCTGTCTAGGTCATCTTGTAGCCTCCTACTATCGTCCTCAGTTTCAATCCTCCTCATAATTTTTTGCATCATCGGCAAACATTGAGAGAAACGATTCTATACCCTCTGGAAGATCATTTACATATATCAGAAACAGTATAGGTCCAAGGACTGACCCCTGCGGTGCTCCACTCGTAACGTCTCGCCAATCTGAGACCTCACCCCTCACACTGACTCGTTGTCTCCTGTTACTTAGGTACTCCTGTATCCAACGGAGTACCTTCCCTTTCACTCCAGCCTGCATCTCCAGTTTTTTCACTAGCCTCTTGTGTGGCCACTGTGTCAAAGGCTTTCTGACAATCCAAAAATATGCAGTCTGCCCACCCTTCTCTTTCTGGCCTTATTTTTGTTGCCTGGTCGTAGAATTCAAGTAACCCTGTGAGGCAGGACCTGCCATCCCTGAATCCATGTTGATGCTGTGTTACAAAGTTCTTTCGCTCCAGATGTTCCACTAGCTTTCTTCGCACAATCTTCTCCATCAACTTGCATGGTATGCAGGTTAGGGACACTGGTCTGTAATTCAGTGCCTCCTGTCTATCCCCTTTCTTGTATATCGGGACTACGTTAGCTGCTTTCCAAATTTCTGGCAGTTCCCCTGTTGCCAGTGATTTGTTATACACCATGGAGAGTGGGAGGCACAGTTCTTCTGCTCCTTCCTTTAGTATCCAAGGGGAGATTCCATCTGGACCTATAGCCTTTGTCACATCCAATTCTAGTAAACACTTCCTTACTTCCCCGCTGGTAATCTCAAACTCTTCCAGTGGTTCCTGGTTAGCTATTCCCTCTCTTATCTCTGGGATTTCTCCTTGCTCCAAGGTGAAGACCTCCTGGAATTTCTTATTCAGTTCCTCACACACTTCCTTGTCGTTTGTAGTGAATCCTTCTGCCCCTAACCTTAATTTCATAACCTGTTCCTTTACTGTTGTTTTTCTCCTGATGTGGCTATGCAGCAATTTAGGCTGAGTCTTTGCCTTGCTTGCGATGTCATTTTCGTATTGTCTTTCTGCCTCTCTTCTCATCCTAACATATTCATTCCTGGCATTCTGGTATCTTTCTCTGCTCTCCAGTGTCCTGTTATTCCTATAGTTTCTCCATGCCCTTTTACTTTGCTGCTTAGCTAGCCTACATCTCTGATTAAACCATGGGTTTCTCATCTTCATTTCACTGTTTTCCTTTTGGACTGGGACAAACTTGTTTGCTGCATCCTTGCATTTTTGCGTGATGTATTCCATCATATCTTGGGCCGTCTTTTCCCTGAGCTCTGTTTCCCATGCTATATCTGCTAGGCATTTTCTTATCTCCTCATAGTTTCCCTTTCGGTATGCTAACCTTTTGGTTTCGGTATCCCTTATCGAGTTCAATAACCCTTCTTCAATCAGGTACTCAAACACCAATACACTGTGGTCGCTCATTCCTACTGGGTCCTCAAAACTGATTTCTCTTATGTCAGAGTCGTTCAGGGTGAAAACCAGGTCGAGTCTCGCTGGTTCGTCGTTTCCTCTCATCCTTGTGGGTTCACTGACATGCTGGGTTAAGAAGTTTCTAGTCGCCACCTCCAGTAGTTTGGCTCTCCACGTATCCTCGCCTCCATGCGGTTCCTTGTTCTCCCAATCAATCCTGCCGTGATTGAAGTCCCCCATGATGAGCAGGTGGGATCTATTTTCTACAGGCAGAAGAGGTTGCCCTCTCAATTATAGTGTTAACTGCCATGTTGTTGCTTTCGTACTCTTGACTGGGTCTTTTGTCATTTGGTGGAGGATTATATATTACTGCTACTACTATCCTTGGTCCTCCCATTGTCATGGTGCCTGCTATGTAGTCTCTGAAACCCTCACAGCCCGGGATAGCCATCTCCTTAAAACTCCATTCCTTTCTCATGAGTAGGGCCACTCCTCCTCCTCCCCTACCTTCCCTCTCTTTCCTTATTATTGTGTACTCCTGGGGAAACACGGCATTCGTTATGATTCCAGAGAGTTTTGTTTTCAGTGAGTCCAATTACATCTGGGTTCACTTCTTGTGCTCTTTCCCTTAGTCACTTGCCTTGCTTGTGATCCCATCTATGTTCGAGTACATTGCCCTGAAACTAACTCTCTTCTGCTTCTCCTCTGGGGATGACCTGTGGGGTCTGGGCGTGAGCGGGAGCTGGGAGGATCTGGTATGTGGAGACTGGTGGAGGAGGAAGGGCTTGGGGGGGTAGGGGGGAGGGGGAGGGTAGGGGAGTGGGTGAGGGGGGGGAGGGGGAGGGTAGGGGGAGTGGATGAGGGGGGGAGGGGGAGGGTAGGGGGGAGTGGGTGAGGGGGGGGAGGTGGAGGGTAGGGGGAGTGGGTGAGGGGGGTAGGGGGAGTGGGTGAGGGGGGGAGGGTTGGGGGGGTGGGTTTTGGGGGGCAATAAAGTGGGGAGGGCTTGGGGGGCGTGGGGGGAAAGGGAAGGCTGAGGTGGTTGAGGAAGAGGGGAGGGTTTTGCGGAGTGGTGGAGAGGGGAAGGCTTAGGTGGGGTGGGGAGAGTGGGGAGCTTAGGGGGGTGGGGAGAATGGAGGTGCTTGTGGGTGGGAGGGACAGAAGGGCATGTGGGAGAAGGGAGGGCTTGGGGGATGGGGG
>NC_091156.1:42872235-42919735 GCF_040958095.1 Procambarus clarkii | reverse complement strand
AGAAAGTGAATGGTCTTTCTCTGGAGAGTAATGAACATATTTGGAGTTTGGAATGTTATTAAATGCTGTGGAGAGTTCTTATTGTTAATAGTGCATTGAGTAGCTGTTCCAATAATATTGCCAGAATTATCCATGGTGGTTCAATGAATATATGCATGGGGGTCATAAGTCAGTTTGAGAATAAAAAGTGTTAATTTAGTATATTACAGGAATGAGATGTGATTGAGGTGTTTGTGTGGGTTTATACATCAGTAAATCTTGCACCTGATCGACAATTGCCTTACTCAAAAGAACTGCTTCATCAACAAAAAGACCTGCATAATATGTATTTATAAGATGTTTAAATTAATTTACAAGTTTTATTGACGTGAGTAGCCACACTACCTCACCCACCACCTTCATCTTTCCCATCTCCCTACCTCTTTCCTGTCCCTCCATACCTTCCTACTTCTTCCCTCTGTTACCTTCCTACCTCTTTTTCCTTACCCTCCATCCTTTCCAGGTACCTATCAACCTCTTGTGCCTTCTCCCCCCCCCCCCCTTACCTACCTCTTTCCTATCCCTCTCGTATTGGCATCCTTGGTGATATTTAGCGCCCTCTGATTATCCCGCATATATGATGGTGCTACATAACTTCCTGGTTTGGTGCCTTCTTTTGATAATTACCTTATCTTACCTTACCTTACTTTCCTATCCTTCTCCACCCATACCTTCACCCACTTTCCTGGCCCCTCCTCTCCTTAGTCCCACTCCCATCCCCCTCATTATTAATTACTAACCAATAGTTACAGTAAGCATTTCTCTTGGGCCACAGACATGCATGGGTAAAGACGTGACTCTACATGTTTCTGTAACAAATTCAGCACTCATTTTGTATCAGCGTTTTGGCTTCAAGGTGGAGGTGTTTCTCTCTGGATTCCATGACAAGTATCTACCTGAGGACAGCCCAGAATGTAAACATGCCATGTTTCTACGCCTCAGTAGATGGTTTTTGATCGAGTTTCTTAAAGTTCAGGAGAAATAAAAATACAGAAAAATAGTGTTATTATTACCCATGTTTCCCAGTTTAAAACTCCAAATATGTGCAATCACCCTGAATTCCACACACACACACACACACACACACCACACACACACACACACACACACACACACACACACACACACAACACACACAAAAGAATGCTCAAGGATCATATTTCCGATAGGCATCGTATTTTGAAAACTGCAGGGGGATTTGGGCAAAATATGACCAGTCGTCATTTTCACTAATTTGCATATTTTCGGTATAAAAAGTGGTAATTTAAGACTCCAAATACAGTGTACCTCGGCTTACGAATTTAATCCGTTCCCAGAGACAGTTCGTAACCCCAAAATTTGTAAGCCGAAGTGAATTTTCTCATAAGAAATAATGAAAATTGTATTAATCTGTTCCACACCCAAAATTTTAACTTAAATTTTTTTTGTATATATATAATTCACCCAAATCTTTAGTACTAAAGTATGTACAAGTTATTGCTTACCTTTATTGATGACTTGTTGGTGTATGGAAGATGGTGAAGAGGGAGGGGGGAGGGGGGAGGAGAGGTGTTAGTGTTTGGAAGGGGAGTCCCCTTCCGTTATAACATCAGGCAGTGATGACTTCTCTAGGGTACTCTCTCTTTTTGGTATGTTTTGCCTGCATACCACTAGGACCTGCTTGTGGCTCACTGCTTGTTTTTCTCACTAAAAATCTATCCATAGAGGCTTGTTTTTCCCTACGTTGTAACACTTATCCGTAGTAAAGCATCACAGTGTCCATAAAAAGGTTAAGGTTGTTGATATGCCTTTTGCCACTTTAGCACTCATAATGTCCTGTTTCTAAGCAATTAACAGTGCATATCATTGACAGATTTGTTTTACTGCCTAGCTAGTTCAACAACCCGTGTACCACTTTCATGTTTACGAATGATCCCTTGATTTTCCTCTATGGTCATCCTCACGTGTGTTTTCTTGGCTTGAACCTTACCAATGACTTTCTTGGGACCCATGGCAAGATACATAATAATAACTTTTATGTTCAAATACCCAAAAATCCGAAAAAACATTGAAATTCTTTACAGAGAATTAAAGCGCGATTGTCAGTAGGTGGGAGGCACTGGTAAACTGAGGCGCGGTCACCGTGCCACCCTGCGCTAGGTCGGCCATACGTGTATCAACAAACTACTCAATGGTCTTCTTTCTCCCCCTTCCCTCCAGCATTTTAAGACAGTCAAGTTTTGCTGGGTTCCCAGCCATATTGGCGCTTCCTTAAATGAGTGTGCAGATGCTGCCGCTAAGGAGTCTTGGACTCTGAGTCTAAGGAGCATCTGGACTTGTCTCATTTCCCACAAAAGTGTTTCTTATTTCGACTTCTACCAATTATTCATTTTCAGTCTGTGGCCATTGGCAGGGTCGTTGGTTTTCTATTACTGGTAACAAACTGCTTGCTCTTCAGGATAGTGTGTCCCTATGGTGTTCCTTCTACCACTGTAATTGGCGGTGGGAAAACGGCTCTAGCGAGGTTACATTTTGGCCATACACGTTTAACTCACGGCACTTAATGGAGCACTGCACTGCTCCTTATTGTCCAAACTGCATTATCCCTCTTACCCTTGTTGAATGTCTTGACCTCCAGGATATGCGTGCGTCTTGCTTCCCTACTGTCCCTCGCAGTCACCTGTCACTCGTTAGAATCCTTGGTGAATCGGATACCATTGATATAATTCGCCTTATGCACTTTTGTTCAAGTATTGGCATCCTTGGTGATATTTAGCTCCTTTTGAATATCCCGCACATCTGACGGTGCTACATGGTCTTCCTGGCTTGGCGCTTTTTGATAATTACTTACTTGGGCAAAATATGACATCGCTGTTTTCACTAATTTGCATGATGACCAAACCCCCACACCAGACAACCCGTTCTCGCAAATTCGTAAAGTCAATATTGACTTATTAACTACGTGCATAGGTGACATACTTAACATAATAGATACCCCTAAAAAGATTCATAGAAAACACCGACCTTACCTAACCTTGTTAGTATCTTAAGATAAGCATCTTATTGCTTCGTAATTACAATTATTACTTAACCTATACCTATTATAGGTTAGGTAATAATTGTAATTACGAAGCAATAAGATGCTTATCTTAAGATACTAACAAGGTTAGGTAAGGTCGGTGTTTTCTATGAATCTTTTTAAGGGTATCTATTATGTTAAGTATGTCACCTATGCACATATTTAATAAGTCAATATTGACTTATTAAATTTGCGAGAACGGGTTGCACCAGAAGAGGAGACGACGACGTTTCGGTCCGGCCTGGACCATTGTAACGTACATTTATGTTACGTTGTTGGGTTGATTAGATACACAGTGTTTAGTGAGTTTCATATTTATTTAGTAGTCCTGGATACAGCAGTGTCGTAGACGTTGAGACGAAGCCTGGAGCAGAGCAGAGAGCTGAGTAAGGCCGGAGTCGTGGAGCTCTATGTGGGAGAGCGTGGCGGCTCGATTGAGAATTGTGAGTGTCTGAACTCGGGAGCGAGAGCGTGGCGGCTCGATGCGGTCGTAGTCTGCTGTCTGCTCTGTGTCGAAGCTGTAGCGTCTTGGGTCGATTAGGACTGTATACGCCGAGTGCTACATTGTTGACTGTGGAAATTGAACTGTCTTCTATTCAACAAATCGTTGCTTATATGGTGATTACACCTCAGCTTCCTCCAACAAGGTGAGGAGAGTATTACCTGTAATTGGGAAAAGGATTTGGCTTCTGTAATTAGTTATGCTATTTAGATAATGAGATAATGGAGCGAGTATAAGATTAACTCGCTACACCATTATCAAGTCCATTATCATCTTTTGGAGTGGTTTGGTCATCATATCATCAGCCACGTTGCGACTCTTCTACTAATTTGCATATTTTCGGAATAAAAAGTCGTAATTTAAAACTCCAAATATGTGCAATTACCAGAATTCCGCTAAAAAATAACGGTCAAAAGTCATATTTCCAATATTCATAGTAATTTTCAAACTGCAGGTGGATTTGGGTAAAATGACAAATCGCCGTTTTCACTTAACATTATACAGTTATTCAAAACATCAGCTATTAATTCTAATAAATCATTTTAGTGCACTGTTAGCTTATGTGTATGGGACCATTCTGTATGCCTATCTTCTATCTATATATATTTCCGTAAAAGGCTGATAAGCGTACCTGAATAATTGGCCTGAATAATAAAGAGCCCTGGCAGGGAGCGCGCACACATGTTTGAGAACGGGTCGCTTTTCTCGGCCTCTAGAGATCTTGACTTCCCAGGACCCAGCGCCAGAAGCTGGTTTGTAAGGGTAACTGTGAATTACAGGAAATGTTGCTCCTATCCTGAAGAATGTTGAAGGCGAGAAAGTTGAGACGTTGCTCTTACTGAAGGTGCAAAGCGGCGGATACTTATAGTCAGAAGTATGGGATTGGGTGATCATCAACTCAGATGTGTGTGATAGGGTCGATGTGGCCCATCGAACAGCCAACCCTTTGTACCATCATTGTTTGTGAATATCAGGTTTATTGTGTTTTCGTTCCTAGTTGGTTCTGTAATCTGTTGGTTAAGCGAGAATTTGTCGCAGAAACTCAACAGTTCTCTGACCTGCGGTGGATTATTTCCAGGTTGGTTTCCTGCTATGGTATTGTTGTTTGTTATTCTCCATCTTAAAATGGTCAGGTTGAAGTCTCCAAGGACGATAATATCTGGTACTGGGTTGGCCAGGTTATCGAGGATATTCTCTATTTTGTGTATCTGCTTTGAATTCCTCAACTGTTGCATTTGGCGGTTTATATATTAGAATAACAACTAGGGTTTATTTGTTCTACTTTGATTCCAAGTACCTCTACCACCTCATTGGTTGAGTTTAGTAGCTCTGTACAGACCAGATCCTCTTTAACGAGCAATATCTTAAGTCAATTGAAAGCAAATATTTACCATCATCCAGTGTTGTGTCAGGAACTTTAAGTTGTTGGGTTTCTTAGTCTGTTATTGCATATACTGTATATTGTAGTTGTGGAGCGGCCATTAACAGTTCTTGACTGACGGACGATTACTACTTCACTGCCAATTCTGTTGCAAATGTTGCTCTGTTGTACCTGTTGTTCTTTTGCAGCAACAGAATGTTGTATTTGGTTTGTGAATTAGATTTGAAATTAACAACTTCAAACATTCAAGCTGGGGATCATTATTGGTTCATTAAAGACTCGTTCTTATTTGGGGAAGCTCTGTACCTCAAGGTACAGTCCTTGCACCACTGCTTTTCCTTATTCTTCTATCAGATATAGACTCAAATACATGGCACAGCTTCGTATCATCTTTTGCAGATGACACAAAAATCAGCATTAAAATTACCTCTGCTGAAGACATTGAAAAACTACAAGCAGATATTAATAAAGTTTTCGACTGGGCAGCAGAAAATAACATGATGTTTAACAGTGATAAATTCCAGGTACTCAGATACGGTAAAAATGAGGACCTTAAACATAATACAGGGTACAAAACACAATCAAATTTGCCCATAGTAGGAAAGCAACATGTAAAGGATTTGGGAATAATGATGTCTGACGACCTAACATTTAGGGAGCATAACCAAGTAAATATTGCGTCAGCCCGAAAAATGATAGGATGGATTACGAGAACTTTAAAATCCAGGGATCCCATCACAATGGTTGTACTCTTCAAGTCACTTGTGTTGTCCCGTCTTGAATACTGCTCAGTGCTCACTTTCCCCCTTCAGAGCAGGAGAGATTGCTGAAATAGAGGGAATACAGAGAACATATACGGCACGCATAAACGAGATAAAGCACCTAAATTATTGGGATCGTCCCAAAGCTCTCCAAATGTACTCGCTAGAAAGAAGACGAGAGAGATACCAAATAATATACACGTGGAAGATACTTGAGGGCCAGGTCCCTAATCTACACAGTAAAATAACAACGTACTGAAGTGAACGATATGGAAGAAAATGCAGAATAGAACCAGTGAAGAGCAGAGGTGCCATAGGCACAATCAGAGAACACTGTATAAACATCAGAGGTCCGCGGTTGTTCAACGTCCTCCCAGACAGCATAAGAAATATTGCCGGACGTCTTCAAGAGAAAACTAGATAGTTTTCTCCAAGGGGTGCCGGACTAACCGGGCTGTGGTGGGTATGTGGGCTTGCGGGGCGCTCTAAGCAACAGCCTGGTGGACCAAACTCTCACAAGTCAAGTCTGGCCTCGGGCCGGGCTTGGGCAGTAGAACTCCCAGAACCCCATCATGTTCCTTTCTCGGTTCTCTATTCTCTGTTCTGTTCTCAGTTCTGTTTTCTGCTCTGTTCTGTTATCTGTTCTTTGTTCTTTGTTCTGTTTGGTGACGTTCTCTTTTCTGTTCTCTGTTTACTGCTCAGTTCTCTGTTCTGTTCTCTGTTCAGTTCCTTGTTCTGTTTTCCCTTTACTTTGTTCTGTTCTCTGTTCTGTTCTCTGCTCAGTTCTATGTTCTCTGTTCTGGTCTCTGTTCTATTCTACTCAGTTCTCTCCTCTCTTCTGTTCTTGGTTCTCTGTTGTGTTCTTTTGTCTGTTCTCTGTGTTGTTCTTTGCTCTGTTCTGTTACGTTAGGAGAGGAGAATAACATGATATAATGAGGATTGAAGCACGAGTTGGCGTTATTGCGTAAGACACTAGACATAGTTGCTAGTTTTCAATTATTATGATTATTCAAAATAGATATGTTATATAGAGATTGATTGATGAAGATTAAGCCACCCAAAGGTGGTACGGGTATGAATAGCCTGTAAGTGGTGGCCCTCTGGAGCCATTACCAGTATCAAGAGGCAGTATCGTTTCTACCGCAGAGGGGCCTGGGTTTTGTTCTCAACGAAATCTGCAGAAAAATGTTATTTAGGTATGAGAGACCGTTGTTGCTGGGTGCCCTCTGCAATTTTCCGGGTGCCTAACTTGTTTAGGCAGTTTCATCCGGAGGACGAGGTGCACGGGGGTCAGGTGAGATGGGCTTCAGTCCGTCATCTCGGGTCTCAGGTGATCTCGTCTTCCGGTAGCCGTCTCGTGGGGGCTAGACATCAATGCTGAGGGACCTAGAGAAACAATTCTCTAACTGGAACAAATGCTGTTACTGGGACAATAGGCATAGTTTGTTGCCTTTGTGGGGATCTCGTCCAAGGCTGTCAGTCGTAGGCGAAACAGTTTTCCTGCTAGTCTCCCCCATCTAATGAGACGCGAGCGTGTGTAACGATGCCATTCCCGGAAACTCTAATGAGAGGTGAACATCCAAACAGCAGTTTTCGCAGAAATGCCACACCAAGTTAGGGATACTGAACCCATCCTCTCCTGGGTTTCCCCAGCACTAGAACCCACGTTCAGATAGGGTCCCAAGTCGAAAGAAATCTACAGCACCCCCGCCTGGTGAGCGCAGGAGGAGAACCTGAACGCCACCACACGGAGTGACCCCCAACTAAGGTGTAAACACCGAGCGCCGGCGGTCCACACCCGACACAGCTCCCCTGACACTTTACAGTGAAGTGCTCCTATACTCGGTGATGACAGTGCTCCCTAGACCTCACGGTGAAGTGCCCACAGGTTCCCCCCTTACACAGTGCTCCCAGGACTCCACACCCCCCCAAGTGGCAGATGACAGTCCAGGAACACATTCTCCAGCGACGTCGGGTTAAACTACCCAGTCCTATGTAGACATGCCACTCGCGGGGCTCCGAGATGCAGCACCCCTGCTGGACCTGTCTGGCAAATGCAACTTCTCCAGGTTGCCCCAAATGCCCCATCTCAGTAACACCTTCGGACGGTGCCCCCGGCGCACCTAACCTACTCAGGTCCTCGGGACAATATGTTTATTGTTTGTGATGTGTCTATGTATGTATTAACACGTTGTACTGAACGGGGTGAGAATAGCTTGAGCTACCTCATCCTTTTGTGTGTATTTTACCTCAAAAACTTATTTCAATTTCAGGTCCTCGGGACAGTTGAGGTGTCAGGTAAGTGAGGGACGATCAGGGGGAGTGAGGCCCCATACTTGAAAACCTATCCACCGCTGCCCATTGGATGGGGGTGGGGGGGGGTGTAACCTATCCACCGCTGCCCACTGGATGGGGGGGGGGGGGAGGGTGTAACCTATCCACCGCTGCACACTGGATGGGGGGGGGGGAGGGTGTAACCTATCCACCGCTGCACACTGGATGGGGGGGGGGGAGGGTGTAACCTATCCACCGCTGCCCACGGGATGGGGGGGAGGGGTGTAACCTATCCACCGCTGCCCACTGTATGGGGGGGGGGTGTAACCTATCCACCGCTGCACACTGGATGGGGGGGGGGGGGTGGCGGTGTAACCTATCCACCGCTGCACACTGGATGGGGGGGGGGTGTAACCTATCCACTACTGCCCACTGGATGGGGGGGGCGGCTTAACCTATCCACCACTGCCCACTGGATGGGGGGGGGTGTAACCTATCCACCGCTGCCCACTGGATGGGGGGGGAGGGTGTAACCTATCCACCGCTGCACACTGGATGGGGGGGGGGAGGGTGTAACCTATCCACCGCTGCCCACGGGATGGGGGGGAGGGGTGTAACCTATCCACCGCTGCCCACTGTATGGGGGGGGGTGTAACCTATCCACCGCTGCACACTGGATGGGGGGGGGGTGGCGGTGTAACCTATCCACCGCTGCACACTGGATGGGGGGGGGGTGTAACCTATCCACTACTGCCCACTGGATGGGGGGGGGCGGCTTAACCTATCCACCACTGCCCACTGGATGGGGGGCGGTGTGCAGGAGAAACATCAATTGTGACACTAGCTCTCCACATGTCGGTTGCTTAATTTAGAAACTGAACTTGTGGTCGATCTCGAAGCCATTGTTGATGTGACGACTTATATTGAATTTTGTAACTAGCTCTTCAAGATTATAACTTGTTTAGCTAAATGAATTGTGGGGTTCAGTCCCTGAGCCCATTATGTGCCTCTGTAACCCACTACCGCCCACAGCATGGGTATGGGGTGCATAATAAATGAACTAAACTTACCCTTTCAAATGTAGCAAGTGCATGAACAGGGATGGTTTATGTACTCTTGATTGAATGTACCATAGCGCAATAACGCCCAATTTGACGTTAAATGTGGGTGGGAGGAGGAAAGAGTGGGCGGGGCCGCCCACGACGGAGGGCGGGAGGGAGGCAAGGAACAGTTGCCAGATATGACTTATCATCGCCCTCACTGCCTCACCACCATTTAACGTCAGATTCGTTTGTTGACGTTCAAATGTAGCCAATATATAACACTGACGATTTATCTACAAAACTAACCCTTGGCTGAATGTACCTTAGCTTAAAAACGTCCAAATTTCCCGTGAGATGAGGTGGGAGAGGCTTGCTGCAATGGTGGTATTTGGCAACACAACCACCAACCATTGCTCGTCAACTTGCAAGCTTGCTAGTTGCTTAATTAGCCTCGCAACCCTTCATTTACCTCTCTAAACATCACCAACCTATATTTATTGACTTGATTTGGCCAATGAATGCATCCTGCAACGGATATTAAATAATAAACTTGACATATGGAGTAGTATTTTATACATTAACGCGATGTTGTCATCAGTTGTCTTGAATAATTAAGATCTTGTAGTAAATAATACATTCTCATCATTTATTTCTAATTAGTCCTTTTGGGGAGAATAACGTTATATATGCTATTCTCTGTTCTGGTCTCTGTTCTGTTCTCTATTCTGTTCCATATTCTGTTTTCTGTTCTGTTCACTGTTCTGTTCTCTGTTCGGTTCTATGTTCTCTGTTCTATTATCTGTTCTGTTCGGTTACGTTCTCTGTTTTCTGCTCAGTTCTCTGTTCTGTTCTTTCTATTCTCTGTTCGGTTCCTTGTTCTGTTCTCCCTGTTCTCTGTTCTGCTCCGTTCTCTGTTCCCTGCTCAGTTCTATGTTCTCTGTTCTGTTCTCTTTTCTGGTATCTGTTCTATTCTGTTTTCTGTTCTGTTCTATTTTCTGTTGTGTTCTCTGTTCTGTTCTTTGTTCTATTCAATGTTCTCTGTTCTGTTCTCTCTTCTATTCTTGGTTCTCTGTTGTGTTCTAGGTTATCTGTTGTGTTCAAGGTTCTCTGTTGTGTTCAAGGTTCTCTGTTGTGTTACGTTAGGAGAGGATAATAACATGATATAATGAGGACTGAGGCGCGAGTTGGCGTTATTGCGTAAGACACTAGACATAGTTGCCAAATGTTGCTAGTTTTCAATTATTATGGCTGCAACCCATCCTCCGAATTGACAGTAAGGTTTAATACTAAGTGTAATAAGTACATTTCGTTACACTCATAAATGTTTTTTTTTGCTTTTTACATGCAAAATATGCTAGGAAATAACAGAAGTACAGACAAAGTCAAAACCAAAAAACAAAAGAACATAGATGGCCGAAGGGCCACAGAAAAAAACGCAGAACACAGAACATAAAACAGAAATACTTGGTGAAACATATATGCGCTCGGTGATTGTACACTGGTCAACAATACACTGGAATAGTGACGCGTCAACGAATAAGCTGCACTGTCACTCAACATAAATAGTGAAAGTAGGATAATTTTAGCCCTGTAGTCCAGATGTACATTCATATTTCTCGGAAAGTCTGCCTTCTGAAGCCGGACGCAATACCCTCCCAAAGACTCGCAATAGCAGGATTAATAAGCACAGAGGACGCGCCAACACATCCGGACATCCAGTCATAAATGACTGGGAACCCACACAATATCTGCGCACACAGGGAGCGTCAACACCCGCTACTAGGATTTCTAGTAGGATTTCTGTTAGGATGAGGTGATTTCTATTAGGATTTCTAGGATGATTTCTACAAGGATTTCTAGGGGTTCCTAATAGGATTTCTAGTAGGATTCTTAGTAGGGTTTCTAGTAGGATTTCTAGGTTTTTAGTAGGATTTCTATGTGATTTATAGTAGGATTTCTATTAGGATTAGGTGATTTCTATTAGGATTTCTAGGATGATTTCTACAAGGATTTCTAGGGGGTTCCTAGTAGGATTCTTAGTAGGGGTTCTAATAGGATTTCTATGTTTCTAGTAGGATTTCTAGGTGATTTCTAGTAGGATTTCTAGTATTTCTAGTAGGATTTCTAGTATTTCGAGTAGGATTTCTAGTAGGATTTCTAGTAGGATTTCTAATATAATTTCTAGATAATTTCTAATACAACTCCTAGTAGGATTTCTAGTAGGAATCCTAGTAGTATTTCTAATAGGATTTCTAGGGAATTCCTAGTAGGATTTCTAGGTGATTTCTAGTAGGATTAATAGTAGGATTTCTAGTAGGATTTTAGGTGATTTCTAGTAGGATTTCTAGGGAATTCCTAGTAGGATTTCTAATAATTGGCATATTTTCGGTATAAAAAGTCAGAACTTCAAACTGCGAATACGTGCAGAGAGCCAGAATTTGGGTCCAAAATATGGCTCAGGTATCGAATTTGTGATGTTTGGGATATTTTGAAAACTGCAGGGGGGTTTGGGCGAAATGTGACCCACCGCCGCTTTCCGTAATTGGCATTTTTATTATAAAAAGTCGGAATTTCAAACTGCGAATAGGTGCAGAGAGCCAGAATTTGGGTCCAAAATATGGTTCAGGTATCGAATTTGGGATATTTGGGATATTTTGAAAACTGCAGGGGGGTTTGGGCAAAATGTGACACACCGCCGTTTTCAGTAATTGGCATATTTTCGGTATAAAAAGTCGGAATTTCAAACTGCGAATAGGTGCAGAGAGCCAGAATTTGGATCCAAAATATGACTCGGGTATCGACTTTGGGATGTTTGGGATATTTTGAAAACTGCAGGGGTGTTTGGGCAAAATGTGACCCACCGCCGCTTTCAGTAATTGGCAGATTTTTGGTATAAATAGTCGGGATACCGACTGACCGAGCACCTGTGGGCACCTGTCACACCTGTGGGCACCTGTCACACCTGTGGGTGCTCGCTCTGACCAGTGGGTGCTCGCTCACACCTGTGGGTGCTCGCTCACCTGTGGATGCTCGCTCACACCTGTGGGTGCTCGCTCACACCTGTGGGTGCTCGCTCTCACCTGTGGGTGCTCGCTCAGACGTGTGGGTGCTCGCTCAGACGTGTGGGTGCTCGCTCAGACGTGTGGGTGCTCGCTCACACCTGTGGGTGCTCGCTCAGACGTGTGGTGCTCGCTCACACCAGTGGGTGCTTGTTCAGACCTGTGGGTGCTCGCTCACACCTGTGGGTGCTTGTTCACACCTGTGGGTGCTCGCTCAGACCTGTGGGTGCTTGTTCAGACTAGTGGGTGCTCGCTCACACCAGTGGGTGCTTTTGCAGACCTGTGGGTGCTCGCTCACACCAGTGGGTGCTTGGTCGGACCAGTGGGTGCTCGCTCACACCAGTGGGTGCTCGCTCACACCAGTGGGTGCTCGCTCACACCAGTGGGTGCTCGCTCACACCAGTGGGTGCTCGCTCACACCAGTGGGTGCTTGATCAGACCTGTGGGTGCTCGCTCACACCTGTGGGTGCTTGTTCAGACCTGTGGGTGCTCGCTCAGACCTGTGGGTGCTCGCTCACACCAGTGGGTGCTTGTTCAGACCTGTGGGTGCTCGCTTAGACCTGTGGGTGCTTGGTCAGACCTGTGGGTGCCCGCTCAGACCTGTGGGTGCTCGCTCACACCTGTGGGTGCTCGCTCACACCTGTGGGTGCTCGCTCACACCTGTGGGTGCTCGCTCACACCTGTGGGTGCTCGCTCACACCTGTGGGTGCTCGCTCACACCTGTGGGTGCTTGTTCAGACCTGTGGGTGCTCGCTCACACCTGTGGGTGCTCGCTCACAACTGTGGGTGCTTATTCACACCTGTGGGTGCTCGCTCAGACCAGTGGGTTCTCGCTCACACCTGTGGGTGCTCGCTCACACCTGTGGGTGCTCGCTCACACCTGTGGGTGCTCGCTCACACCTGTGGGTGCTCGCTCACACCTGTGGGTGCTCGCTCACACCTGTGGGTGCTCGCTCACACCTGTGGGTGCCTGTTCAGACCTGTGGGTGCTCGCTCACACCTTTGGGTGCTTGTTCAGACCTGTGGGTGCTCGCTCACACCTGTGGGTGCTTGGTCAGACCTGTGGGTGGTCGCTCACACCTGTGGGTGCTCGGTCACACCTGTGGGTGCTCGCTCACACCTGATGTGCTCGCTCACACCTGTGGGTGCTCGCTCACACCTGTGGGTGCTCGCTCAGACCTGTGGGTGCTCGCTCAGACCTGTGGGTGCCCGCTCAGACCTGTGGGTGCCCGCTCAGACCTGTGGGTGCTCGGTCAGACCTGTGGGTGCTCGGTCAGACCTGTGGGTGCTCGCGCACACCTGTGGGTGCTCGCTCACACCTGTGGGTGCTCGCTCACACCTGTGGGTGCTCGCTCACACCTGTGGGTGCTCGCTCACACCTGTGGGTGCCTGTTCAGACCTGTGGGTGCTCGCTCACACCTTTGGGTGCTTGTTCAGACCTGTGGGTGCTCGCTCACACCTGTGGGTGCTTGGTCAGACCTGTGGGTGCTTGGTCAGACCTGTGGGTGGTCGCTCACACCTGTGGGTGCTCGGTCACACCTGTGGGTGCTCGCTCAGACCAGTGGGTGCTCGCTCACACCTGTGGGTGCTCGCTCACACCTGATGTGCTCGCTCACACCTGTGGGTGCTCGCTCACACCTGTGGGTGCTCGCTCAGACCTGTGGGTGCTCGCTCAGACCTGTGGGTGCTCGCTCAGACCTGTGGGTGCCCGCTCAGACCTGTGGGTGCCCGCTCAGACCTGTGGGTGCTCGGTCAGACCTGTGGGTGCTCGGTCAGACCTGTGGGTGCTCGCGCACACCTGTGGGTGCTCGCGCACACCTGTGGGTGCTCGCGCACACCTGTGGGTGCTCGCTCACACCTGTGGGTGCTCGCTCACACCTGTGGGTGCTCGCTCACACCTGTGGGTGCTCGCTCACACCTGTGGGTGCTCGCTCACACCTGTGGGTGCTCGCTCACACCTGTGGGTGCTCGCTCACACCTGTGGGTGCTCGCTCACACCTGTGGGTGCTCGCTCACACCTGTGGGTGCTTGGTCAGACCTGTGGGTGCTCGCTCACACCTGTGGGTGCTTGTTCAGACCTGTGGGTGCTCGCTCACACCTGTGGGTGCTTATTCAGACCTGTGGGTGCTTATTCAGACCTGTGGGTGCTTGTTCAGACCTGTGGGTGCTCGCTCAGACCTGTGGGTGCCCGCTCAGACCTGTAGGTGATCGGTCAGACCAGTGGGTGCTCGCTCACACCTGTGGGTGCTCGCTCACACCTGTGGTGCTCGCTCACACCTGTGGGTGCTCGCTCACACCTGTGGGTGCTCGCTCACAACTGGGGTGCTTATTCACACCTGTGGGTGCTCGCTCAGACCAGTGGGTTCTCGCTCACACCTGTGGGTGCTCGCTCACACCTGTGGGTGCTCGCTCACACCTGTGGGTGCTCGCTCACACCTGTGGGTGCTCGCTCACACCTGTGGGTGCTCGCTCACACCTGCGGGTGCCTGCTCAGACCTGCGGGTGCCCGCTCAGACCTGTGGGTGCCCGCTCAGACCTGTGGGTGCTCGCTCACACCTGTGGGTGCTTGGTCAGACCAGTGGGTGCTCGCTTACACCTGTGGGTGCTCGCTCACACCTGTGGGTGCTATTATAGTCTGTGGGTTGGTTGGTGTTGTCGTCGTTGATCCTTCTCTATGGACAACCCAACCCACAACTCGGTAGAGTGTTTATACTAGGAGATCACCCTTGGCGCTTCTGGCTCTTGGAGAGGGGCTCAACGTCCCACGTTTAGGGGATGCGGCTCCAACACTTAGCCTCGTTGTCACGTGCACACACCCACTCGAGCCGCTGTGACTCCCCACTCTCTCCTTATCAGATGTGATCTCCTCAATCCCCTATGACTTACTAGTATTACCTCCTACCCTGTCCAGAGCAGTGGTTCTTGGTTCTTTCTCTCTCTCTCTCCTTCTTTACTACCTCCTGGGAAGCCTCACTAGGACAAGGGCAAACACCGGCAAATTGGGAAACATTTACTGGACAAAGCACATACACGATACATACACACATAAATAATAATGAATCCTATACTCTATAATATCACAATCAGGTTGCACTCCAACACCATCAGAACTCTATTATCAGCTTATCAAGTGGTATCCTATCTCCTGGTTCACCACCTGATACTATCAACCTCCTCAAGTTGATCAAGTCTACATACACTGTTGTACCATCAGCAAGAGAATATATATATGTATCTATAAATGTGTACAAAGAAAATCAGCATTTGAATGCAATAACTTAGACTGATCATTGTTGTGTATCAATGAACATATATCAGTATATCAGTCCTAGAACGCATACATCTGTAGGTAATCCAGCCTACGACTGTAATTCTAAACTTCAGTGTAAAACACTCCTTGACATAAGAATGCAAACAATCACTCACCTCTCACTGCGTCTTGCACGCTAATGACAACCAAACACTATCAACTCCCTACAAGTAATCCACCAGAACTTCCCTTCCACCTCTGGAAGTTCACTACCCTGATATCTTCAGGTTCTTCCGGGCTTCACTACCGGGATCCTCTGCAGCTCCTCCAGGCTGCTACCATGAAGTTTCCTTGAGCAACTACGGTGCTTCACCCTTTTGCTAGGTTCCTCCACAGCTCTCTTGGCTGCTACACCACCTCTACAGAAGCACGTGACACTCCTCTTCACTGCTTCTCCTCACAGCTCGAGGTCCTCTGCTTCACTACCTTGGAGTCTCATCAATTACTTCATCTATGCTGGCTTCGAAGTTCTCAGCAACTTCTTCCCCAAAGACAAACCACAGATTAACTGGTCAGGGCGCTCCACACAGCCCACGAAAATGCCTCTGAGCAGCTTATTAAACTCTGTGGTCTCAAGTCCTGGTCGACGAGCAACGTTCCCAGCTCGGTTCCACAGCTGGCACGTCTACACACTTCTCTTCTCTTAGAGATATATCACTAGGGGTTCCCTTCTGACGGGAGCTCAAACGGAGCGCGGCTTTCCCCTGCGATGTCTGGCACTCACTTGAGGTCAAAGCCCCTCCAGAAGCGAGCCTCACACCTCCAGCAAAATGTCCACATCTCCTAGCCGGTCATTTATCTGTTTTCTTCTTCATTGCCCATAATCTCAAACTGTTAACGCATATGTAAAATAGTTGCTTGGATATGTATATCACCTCAATATTTGCTAGACCTTCTAATCAGGTCAGGCTTGATGAATAACTCTCAAGGAGGGAGACTCGTTTCTCCTGCAGGCTGAGATCATAACAGTGCTCGCTCACACCTGTGGGCGCTCGCTCACACCATTGGATCGGTATAAAAAGTCGTAATTTGAAAATGAAAATAGGTGCAGAGAGTCAGAATTCGGCTCAAAAATAACGCTCAGGAGTCAAGTTTCGGACATTTTGAAAACTGCAGGGGGGTTATTCTTCAATATTAAAGGAATATTATTCTTCTTCAATATTAAGAATATTCCTCAATATTCTTTAATATTGAGGCATATTATTAATATTGAAGAACATTAAAAAGTATTCAAATACTTTTTTTATTTATTATTATATTTTACAAATGATATTTACTTATTCGCAATACAAATCTCCCAAAGGTCTTCACTGATTGCTTTTAAATTTTCACACAACGTTCCATTGGCATCCAAGCAGGTTTATATTATATATACACTATACATACGTACATGTCACCTGTGACTAAAAACAAGGTGGTTATAAAATAAAACAATTTCAAGTACGTTTATTGAGACAAGAAAAAATACTTCTGAAAGGGATAGAGTAGTTTAGGGTATATCTACTCCCTCGACTTCAAGAACCTCAAGGGGGCGCACAAATTCTGTGAGTACAAATCACAATACAAAAATCCCATTTAACATTGCAGTTTAATATACTAAGCACAGCATCAAATTGTTTGAATCTTGGGGCTAAATTCTTGTAGCTCCGAGGTATACTGTCTATAATAATGATATCACACATCAAATTGTTTGGAAGTGCTACACTACTTATTTCCTTATTTATATAGTTATCCATAAGTTGACACTCGAATGAACATTATGTATTAAAGTTCAAGTATGTTTATTGGGACAAGTTATAAATAATTATTATAAACAAATTCAACAATGTTACAAACATCAAACGTATTATTCATATCTATTTTTTTATATAATGGTAATTATATTTATTTATTACAAATTAATTTTTATTTTATAACTATAATTATTATATAATAATTAGTATAATGATTAGCTATTTGATTCATTTAAAATATTTGCTCATTACGATTATTAATAAATAATTACTGACTAGTGCATAACAATAAAGTATTAAGGAATAATCATTATAAAGTACAAATAAATTACTAACTACATCTATAGTGTAATTAATGCAAGTTTGATTTACTACCTAATTACAATTCATGGGAATATTTCGTAGCTATCTGCAGGCTTATCACTTTGGGGGTTCCGGCGGAGCACCGACATCCCCGAAGGGCGAACGCGGCGGCTGCCCGCTGTAACTAGGGATGTGTCGACCTCATGGGCACAGTAGTCTGCCCTCGGCCTCCATCACTTTTCCTTGTTCATCAATGGTGTACCTTGTGCGCCTTCCGTAGTCGGTTCTGGAAGTATTAAGGCAGTAAGGGTGGGCAGAAACGGCCATGCAGTATGAACGTGACGGGCAAGGAACCTACCCCTTAAGGGTACTGCTGGAATTACTTTCTAAGAGGAGGGGCACATTTCCGGAAGCGAACAGGCCAAGTGTCATTAATGGATAAAGCCAGGCTGATAACCTGTGGGAAAACTCGGAAAAGGAACACTGGCACAGGGGAAAGGACGAGAAAAAGATCTTCCAGGAAACTAGTCTGTAGCGAAGTATGGTAACTACCAACCCGAGCAGAACTTTAGCGGGAAAAACCCAGACAACTAAAAAAGGTTTGGGGGGGGGGGGAAACAGTTACCGTATCTGGGTCAAGGGCAGAAGTTAATCCAGGGGGAGGGATCTAGCAAGCAATAATTCAGTTCAAAATAATCCAATAGATAATGTAAAACAACCAAACAATAACTATTTATATGACCACTATGTATATAATTAATCAATATATAAAGAAAACCATATTCCAAATATAAGAAACACGTCTTAACGCGCAACTGCAACATGCTTGCGTCCAGCGTGACAAATTATAAGGATGCTAACCGAGTCCGTTACAGTGATCTCCATTGTATGTTGGCCTCCGAAAGCATGTTACAGCTGAATAGTTACCCGAAGAAACTCCCTTAAGAGGCGTATATGACTTTAATCTGAGTGTCAATGAGCATCTGCGAGCAGCAGTACCCCAAGAACGTAAAGATCTGGCCATCTCAGGCAAAGTGAAATAGACACCAGGAAGCCTAGGGATCCGTAATTGTAAAACGTCTGCATAAACCAGCGGCCTGGAAGGCCGCATATAAATATGACCAATATAAATATAATACCTGAATAACATCGCCACCTTAACTCATCACAGGAACAACGTTGCCTGGAGAGCAGCCCCTGAACGCAGTCAGCTAAGACGGCAGTGGCTATGACAACTTTCCTGGCTACATTGGGCAGACAAAAACGTCTGGATAAACCAGCAGCCGGGAGGCCGCAGATTCTTTCGGGCTACACCGGGCACACAAAACGACTTTAAACGTTTACTGGTACTGGTAAACGAAACTGGTACTGCCTAGCTGTCACTACTTAATGACAAAGTCTAGAAAACAAGTATAAAGGTAAAATGACATGCACTTAAGCAATGCATAAGTAGCAATAAATTGCTGATGGAACTAATCATAATACGAGTCCAAGATATACTTGAAGGGAGAGGCTTCAGGCCCGAAGACAGCGCCTACGACATCCTACCTGACTTTACGTTATTATGTAAAGGCAAAGCAGAAGTTAAACAAAAATGTAAAACCAGCAAAGAAACATGCAGCTTGACACTGCATAACATTCATTAATAAATTAAGGAAACTTATGGAAAATACAAGTCCATGAAAACTTAAAGCTAGAGCCGGAGGCCTGTGACACAGCAGCTAGCCTAACCTACCTGACTTTACCTAATAACTTAAAAGCGATAAGCAAAAGGATGAACAAACATAAGCGTAAACCAGTAATAAATAAATACACATGCAGCAAGACGCTGCATAATTTGCGGGAATAGTTAGCTGATGTAACTAAACGTAAATGCAGGGCCAGTAATCTTAAAGCAAGAGGCAAGTGGCCTTACTCCGCGCCTATCACAGCCTAGCTCAGTTACTTGATAACTTAATGCCAAACAATAGTTAAACATTCACAATTGCAAAACCAGTAAGAGTAAATCACATGCAGCTTGACCCGCATAAATTGCATTAATAAATTGAGGTACATTAATGGTACGCAATACCAACATAATCTTAAAGTCCAAGCCATGAGGCTTGTAACTCACGAACTAGCACAACCTACGTTACTTTACTTAATAAATAACTCGATACAAGAAGCCACTTATATTAACTTATTAAAACATGCACGGGAGCAATGCATAAATTGTAATAAATTTAAGATAAACAAATCGTACTTGCAAGCCCAAGGAAGTTAACAGCAAGAGACTTGGACCCGTGATGCGGGTCCAAGATAAATACATTGTGAGCCATAACACATTGTAACTGAAAGACAATAATATAACATATATAATATAACATAATAATATAGAGTATATACTCTAATTTCAATCCACATTAATAACTATTCAAAACCCACTGGATATCTAATAACCATCAAATTAGATGCTCGACGATTCTGCACTATAAACATTTACAACAAAATTTATTTCTTTCGTACCTTGTATGGAAGAGTGAAACTTGATCCTTCAACAGCTGGAGGTTGTGTCCCTAGAGTAACCACACAGGATGGTATCCACGTCTTCGGTACTCAAGCGTGTCACCTGCGAAACTATATTGTATTCAGGATTCTGAAACCTCGTATACGATAAACATTCCTTATCACCATTATCTCAAATACACGGCCATGCACTGTTCCAAAAACAAGACAGCTTGGGAGGGAGGGGGGTGCCTCATGGGTCAGTTTTGAAATGGGACATGCACTGAGTTATAAAACAAAGCGCCAGTCCACCTTCCCGACACTGTTGGGGGGGGGGGGGTGTTTATCAACTAAGCTTAAGCTCTTCTGTGGGAGCTGCGAGTGTGTGAGCTGTTCATGTGTATTTCACCATCTATAGATGAATACCGCGTAGCATTCATATATACACACTCAAGCTTCCACACGTTATGTTCACTTCCAGCCATTTAGTTTTATTATATAATAAAAGTGTTCCGTCTAGTAAGGCTGGGTCTCATGACGTCTAATGCTCAAAGTACACCACATGATTAATTCAGGAATGATAATATATTTAGTACTAATTGGGATTTCAGTTTTATGCACTACGTAACTAAATTCATGGAGGAAGATGTGTTGAAATCAACATATCACACTCGCCTGCAGGTCACAGCCTTTTCCATTACTCTGCAGTGTGGCGTTGGTTGGCCTCCACCCTGCTGTTTTCATCACAAAGATACTTCACCATTGCTGTTTCGCCCAGCCCGCACCTCTCCACACACTGATCTGCATGAAATATAATGCATAATATGCATCCATTTAACCTTGACAACATTTCTTAAGGGCTGCAACCATCTATTTATGAATACTCTAGTCCAAACTCCTTACAATTTTTTTCTTCCCTGCGAAATCATTTGCTCTAATATAATTGTATAATTCAACCTCTAACAATGTATATTACTTTCTGATATGTATACCAACGTCTAACTCCGTTTAGATGAGGGAAAACTATAATACATGGCAAAATATGTCTTGCAGCTCTGATGGTATTGAAAAGAAAATTAGCACTCGTCAAAGCGCAGCCAGGACAATACCCTTCCCAACACTCAAAACACCATGTCGGGTATACCTAATATCCGAAGCTAAACACGAGATTTAAAATTCTTCTGGTTTCGTGATCACGCATAATCATCCTCCCTTCCCCAATCAGCGTCTGTTACAGTTCTGCCTAGACAACATTAACTGCCAAATAATTACCTACCAGTAGTAATTGGGGTACCTATATCACCACAGATTACCTGATAATGTTCCAGGGAAAGGACACTATGTTCCTAGTACACAATTCTCCATTAACAAAGTCCACACCACATACTTCCTGCTACACAATGATAACCAACAGCTCGTGCACCAATAGCTGAAGCTCAACCGTAAGTTACAAAACTGACTTATGTTTTTTTCACTTTTGCCTCCACCTACACTACTGGTAGAGCGCACGCTATCCCGCTCAGTACACAATTACACCAATATCAACAACATAACCACCACCTGCACACTCCCACGTGTACCGTCGCCAGCCACCTACAGTAAACAAGACAAATACTGTCACGAGGGTCACATCTGGAGTTGAAATTAATCAGCCATTTGGTCGCAAGTCAACCGGAACCTTCACATCCCCTACACCTATAAATGATACTGTTGAGCTGTATTTTTTATGAGCTCTGTCCTACGAAGGAGGTCGCGCTTATGTCATGGTTTATAATGTTAAATATACAGCAATTCACTTAATAATGGCACTAACATTTGAATAATAAGTAAATGTTTCATGTTATCACCTATGTACGTCAAACGACTCGGGTAAATTTATGTCTACGTCCTTCGACGAGGACAGGAAGGCTACGTATTGTCAACGGTTCCCCCTCCTCATACGTCAAATTATGTACCCAGGTAACCCGAACACTTTAAAGTGTGGGGGGAGGGGGAGGGGGGGACAACAGCACTTTAAAATTGGATTAAAATTGGATAAAAGACTACACTTTACCCCGAGCGAGAGCGGCCAAAGCCTATCGACCGACTTATTCACTACTCTTAATCAGCAAAGTTACCGGAAGCAACACCACCATTCTCCTTACAGACTAGATATTGTAAATATTTGATCAACTTTTTACACCACTTCATGTTAATTACCGTAACTCATAGATTTTCATATTTCCGATATTTCAGACATTTTGAAAACTGAAGGGGGGTTTGGGCATAATATGACCCATCGCCGTTTTCAGTAATTGGCATATTTTCGGTATAAAAAGTCGTAATTTGAAACTGAAAATAGGTGCAGAGAGTCAGAATTCGGATAAAAAATCACGCTCAGGAGTCAAATTTCCGACATTTCAGACATTTTGAAAACTGCAGGGGGGTGTGGGCAAAATATGACCCATCGCCGTTTTCAGTAATTGACATATTTTCGGTATAAAAAGTCGTAATTTGAAACTGAAAATAGGTGAGTAGATATTTTGGTGACAGATAGCCCCACCTATGTATGTAGATCAGATAAGAAAATCAGAAGCGGGGAGCCACATAGTGCCACTCCATATTAGGTCACCCAAGGTGTGAGTGGTAGCAGTCGAAAAAACAGTGAAGATAGGTATCTATTATGTGCCACTATGATCATGTTCATTTACAGTAAAGTAGCTGCCTATGAAGGGTAATCAGATAAGAAAATCAGAGGCGGGGTGCCACTTAGAGCCACCCCATATTAGGTCGCCCAAGGTGTGGGGCAGCAACAATCGTAAAATAGTGAAGATAGGTATCTATTATGTGTCGCTATGTTCATGCTCATGTTCATTTATACAGAAAAGTATGACAGTATATTTGTATAATAAACACTCAGGTGAGCGGTAGTTACCCCCCCCCCCCCACCTCCCCCTATGGGACAGGTGTAAAAACAGGATCCTCGCAGTAGGGGCGGTCCCCCCTCACCAGCCCTCCTCATACTTGATGACCTTGAGTGTACCGTAAGAGGGACCAGCCTCCCTTAGTTGTTTTTAAGTTGGATATATTTTAAGCCTCTATACTTAAAGAAGGAGAAAAAGAAATAATCCTGATGATTTATAGATTATATTTTCAAAGTACATAGGGTTAAACATAGTCGTATTGTAGGTCATCTCCCCCCACATAATATTTATTAACAAGACCTCTCCTTCTCGCCCACAAGTCCGTTGTGGGGTCTTCCTCCCCCTCCTCCTCCTCCTCCTCCTGGGACGAAAATGATGACTCATCATCTCCCAGAGAGTGAATGGGATGTAGTGCGCCTCCCTCAGGTGACTGACTGCTGACGTCATAGGGTTCACTCTCGCTGGTGGGGTGTTGTCCTTCCTCTCCTTGTGGTTCAATGACGTCACCACCTTCACTCTCGGTGGACATTCCTTGGGCTGAGGTGTTGGGGTGGGGCTCGGATGGTATGTCTGGGTGACCATACGCTAGGCTAGTGTATTTATTTAGGTAAAAGCGCTTATCATCAAATGCACTTAAACCCCTCTTAGTATTGAATGTGGTTGCCATCTGCCCCCCTATGTTTCTTATTTGTGAGTAATTAAAAGTATTTACTACACCATTACTGTGAAGGGTCTCTTTAAAGTGGTTATGTGTTAAAGATCTTTGCACAGCTCGGGGAATACCCTTAGCGGTGATGGAATTTTTATTGTCAAGCAAAAGCACACTATACATTTTGGGCTTGAGTGCCACAACTTCAAGGATGTGTTTATCTGACACCTCTGACTTTAACAGCCCTAAAACACCCTTTTTAGAAGGATCATACAAGGGGTGAGTTTCAGGAAAATTACTCGTATCCATCCACAAACTAAGGGGTTCTTTCCCCATCTCATTAAAGACATCTTCAGCTAGTAAGGTGAAAATGAAACTGTCTGTATCACTATACACCAGTTGTACCCTATCTGAATAGTGGTTCTTAAGTACCCTGTACCAAAAATGGTACAAGCTGTATTTTGCTAGCTCAAGAATCTGGAACCCAATGTAATTAGGATGAGTAATTTTAATGAATGGTCTGGAACTGACAGACAATAATTTATTGTCGCCTAAATGCACCATTCGTTTAAAGCGGGGATTCTTCACCTCTCGTAAAAAGACCCTAGCTGAAGTCACTAGTTTGGTGTCAATGGCATAACGAGCTGGATTCAGTAGCGTTTTACCAAAAACACTGTTCGTCAGTAATTTGAAGAGTGTTTTCCTATCATTACTGCTGGAGGCATTTCTATTGTTAACGTTGGTGTTAACAAATTCTGCCATAAAATCTGACTGGTGGAACTCGTAAATTGCATGTATTGTTTCCACTTCAAGTCCTATCTCAATAAATAGTTGTAAAAGGTGAAGAGATATGAAATAATGTTTTTTGGGGAGATCTACAAAGGGGCAGATTGTCTGTTAGTCTAGCTATTTCGGGTCTTAAAAGTTTGGTGTCAATTAAGAGCCAGTACCCTTTGTTAGAAGAGAAAGGCTGTTCTGTCATTATCTTCCCCCCGCTAATGAAGGAGTTCATCTCATCAGATGATAGTCTCCTTAGTCCCCCATGGGGCAATTTCCTAGTCATACAACTCCCATAGAGGCTGTTAAAGTCGAGATAAAGTAAGAATGAAGACCTATCCTCCTGGGGGTTAAAAGATGGGTTGACATAGCGGTTGTTAGCTCTGACATAACTCCTAACTGCAGTTGTAAAACCCCCTCGTATGTTTTGTGATAAGAGATTGTGCAACGTCACATCTGCACTTAACTCCAACGATATTCTACTACTTTTCAGGAAGCAGTCGTAGGAGTACCCTGGGAGGCTGCAATAGTGTGTCAATTCTAAAGAATATATATCATTTAGAATTGCCCTGTGGTGTGTAAAAATGTCAGCCAGTAATCCTACATCACACCTCAAATAAATGAGGAGGTAGTCTTTTAATGTCCTACACCCTGTAGCCTCCCATACTAATTTAGAATGTCTATATTCGTCCAAAGTTATACCTGATTTGTTTAGGGAGCTGTAGAACATTTCAATAGGAGGGAGTGTTGTGTCATTAAAGCAGCTGATTTTTGTGGTATATTCATAAGGGAAAAACTGCTTACCCTTTAAGAGTAGGTGGTGACTCTTTTTGGGCAAACCCTCTATCATTGAGTGAGTGAATGTTAAGGGGCTGGCTGAATCAATGTGGGTCTTTGCTAGGGATGAAAGACTACCTGTAATAAAAGCCAGTGAATCAAGAAATTTAAGCTTCCCTATTTCCACCTTAAGATATTTCGTCCCCTGTCTCATGAGGATATTGCTCTTAATATTTGAATCCATGGTAAACTCCCTCAAAATTAAGCCCATGTCATAAGACATATTATGGGCAATTAGAACTAAACTCTCCAGAGCATTCTTGTGGCGGAGGTTGCAGTAATTACATAGAGCTCCAATATAATTGAGCTTTTCCCTAAGGTGATCATGATGTTGAACCTTGAAATTGGAGGGGGTAAATACCTGCTCACAAAACTGGCAGTGAGTCTGTCTCCTAAAATGGATCATATCCTCAAGAGACATGTCTATTTCATAATGGTGGAGGGTAGATCTGATAATTTCCCATTTGGTAGCAACTCGCTGCATGAAATGAGTAACACTGTCCCCCCCAAAATAAGTAAATTTATCAACGACAGTGTGGTTCCTATCAACAATTATATAGCTGTATGCTATAGGTCTATGTATGGCTGTAACAGAACCTAGACAATCCTCAGTGCTTAGGACACACTCGAAATCAAAATAGCCCACATGGGAAGGGGCATAACCTTTCCCCGTATTTTTAAAATGGAGTGTGTCCCCAGGCTGAGGGTAAATAATTTTCTGAGTGATGTCGCAGGAAGATGAGTGATTTGTTAGCTCAGACGAATTTTGATATTCTGAGAGACAGTTTCTACAGAAGACTGTCTTTCGTTTGTGGCTGCGAGTAAAGTTCCGAAGGAACTTATCGAACTCTTTTATCAAGGTCACATGAGATTCCCCCAATAACAATAAAGGAACTATGATCGAGTACTGTCTGCTACCACGACGACAAAGAGAGACGTGATAGACGCCATCTGTATGTTTGTGTATTGAATACAAAAAAATGGATAGTTTATTTCTATTCTCCAATTTAGAGATATCCTCCCAAGACAGAGGGAAGGATAAATTGTCGTATTTGACCATTTTCCTAACCCTAGAGTGAGACTCTACAAGTCTCCCTATACGTCTCCACTTCCACCCTTGTTGTGACGCCAGAAAAGCAGCAATGCACTGAATAATACATGTTTTATTGTTACCAGCCGGGTTTGGGTTGAAGACCTCATGCCGTCCCCTTAGAAATGGGGGATAAGGGACATAATCCCCCAAAACTGACCTTACACTTGCATTACAGATGACGATTTTGAGGAAATCGACATTATATAATATGAAACCACTCCCCTCTGTTTCTGAAAGGAGATCTTCCAGTCGTGTAATCATATAAGCCACCCAGCTATCAATAAGATTACCCACATCCTCAAGAGTTACCAGTCTAGCGGGTGTTGTTATGAAGTGTTCTCTAAAGTCATCATCTTCCGTGAGTCGTTGTTTCAAAAGTGTTACCTTTACCTCGAGGAGGATTTTTAATGATGAAGTAAAATTGCCATGTCCCCCAAGAGAATTCATGTAATTCTCTATTTCAGATATGTAATAGTCCCTAAAGTTGCTTAGGAGTCCTATAGGGTCTGTGGCGAAGGCTGAGGGGATGGAATATTCCAGCCTAGTAAAGAGATTCCCCAGAGCCCCCACCCTATTAATTAAGTGTGGAGTGTCTATAGCATCCTCCTCATCTGGGGAATTTTCATCACTATTTAGGGCATTAAGTCTATTGATGACAGGGGGTCTAAGACCACTAGGGCCCGGCTGAGAGATGTCACCCCTATCACCATCATCACCATCATCATCATCACTCATCGCTTCCTCTCCCCCCTCCCCTCCACCTAAGGGGTTATTGTCACGCTGTGCTTTGTCATGTTCCTCCCCTACCTGCCTCTGAATCGCTCCTGGAATGGAATAATAATAAATAATAATAATATAATAATAATAATAATAATAATAATAATAATAATATAATAATAAAAAGGCAACACCCTCTCACTAATCCCCATGACATAAGTTCTCAAAAAAGATTCTTAAGAGAAATAAAGGTGGAGGGTTTATTCACTCACCACGGGGGCATGTTTGTAGATGTTCAGAGGTCAAGTCCTCACACACAGAGGTCCCACAATTATCACAAGGGGAAGTGTGGTGAGGTCTCAAGGATGTATTTCCACACAAAAAGCACAAGAAGCCATCCTCTCTGGAAGGGAGGGTGGGCTGGCGACGTTTACCTAATGAAGGAAATAGTGTATAATTTATATACACTCTCTCTCCCACACTCATGGAGAAGGGGAAAACCCTTCTTAATATTTTTTTTATTTGAAATAAATGAATAAATAAATATATAAAATACGGTCATACCTCCAGCACAGGTTCTCCTGTGTTCACCACTAGACTGTACACATACAGTTTCTCCACAGAAGAAACATGTGTAACACCTATGAACGAAGAGATGTGATGACCCCCATCCACAAATTCTACAAATATCACCAACTCGAGACATAACGATCACGCTTACCTAAAATAAATAAATAAATAAATATATATATATATATATATATATATATATATATATATATATATATATATATATATAATATATATATATATATCCCCCAGCACTCAAATCACTCCACTTCTCATTCCTGCCCCTACTTATCTATATAAATATATATATATATATATATAATATATAATATATATATATATATTTAATTTATATATATTATATTATATATATATTAATATATATATATATATATATATATATATATATATATATATATAACCCTTATATGAAATAGATACTAATTTACTTACATCTCGGTCTAGACGGGGAGGAGAGTGGATGGTTTGGTCACAATTCAATAATACATGATGTGGGGGAGGTGTAGCGTCCTTTTATTGACTCGGAAACGTGGGGGGCAACGTTGCCACATACAACACCTCTCAGTCCTTTTGTAAGAGAAGGGTTAGGCCTGCTGTAGAAAACTTTTTTTTTTTCTCTCTCTCGTCTGGAGGTCATCACTAGGGGACTTCTACTTCAAAAAAACATCAGGAGGACTGGCTATGTCCTGAGGGAGACACATCCCTTGATGGGTGAATACACTCACACACACACACACACACACACACACACACACACACACACACACACACACACTCACACACACTCTCACACACTCTCACACACACACACACACACACACACACACACACACACACACACACACACACACCACACACACCACACACACACACACACACACACACACACACATATATATAATATATATATATATATATATATATATATATATATATATATATATATATATATATATATAATATGAATATATAAGCGACCACTCCATAGGTAATTGAACCATTTATGGGGAAAATATGGAGGAGTGTGCGTCTGTCACAGACGAGCAACTTAATATTTTCCACCACCCAGCAAGAATATTTGTAGCTGGATTCAGTAATTCTGGGAAAACGACCCTAGTGGGGAATTTATGTGTTAAATACCACGGAAAATTCTCAAAAATTTTAGTGTCATCTGCAAATAATACAGAACACCTCTTTCAAACATTCCATCTCTGCGAAACAAGGTTACTGTCTCCCAGGATCTGATTAACCCACTAGAGTATAAAGATCCTTTTTCAAATGAGTCAGTTTTGTATATAATTGATGACTTATACCTGGAAGCCATACAGAGTCCAATTATAGCCAATATCTTCACAAGAGGGAGACACGGTAATATTTCCGTAATTCTAATTAGTCAAAATTTGTTTCCCCAGGGGAAATACGCCAGGACAATAACTCTGAATTGTAGTCATTATATATTAATGAAGCAGAGAGACATAAGCCAACTTGAAATTTTAAGTGGACAGTTATATGGGCGAAAAACAACTAGTAGTTTCGTTGAAATATACCGTCGGGCAATATCCCAGAACAAGTATGGTTACTTATTGGTCGATCTGACGGTTCCTGAGGCATTACAACTACGAACGAGCATCACCAACGAAGACCACTGTGAAATTGTGTATCAAATGTAATCAACAACGACAACAAAAAAATGTCTCTAACGACACAGAAACGAACAATTCTCACCAGTATCTATAATGACATTTCTAGCCCAGGTGGTTTCACAGGGTCAATTCAAAAATTGTATAAGGCTGCCAGACTTAAAGACCCCAACATTAGTGTTGCAGATGTGAAGGAATTTCTCCATGGGGAGCGATCTTACACATTACATAGAGGAAATTTAGTTAGGTTCCCCCGACGGAAAATATTAGCCCCTAAACCTCGTACCATAATTGCCTGTGACCTAGGGGACTTTTGTAGTTTACAAAAATACAATAATGGTGTTAAATATATTTTAATTTGTGTCGATGTTTATTCCCGCCTAATGCAGACTCAAACTTTAAAAACAAAAAATTCGAGTGAAGTGTTAGTCGCTCTGAAGAAGATATTAGAGGAAACGCCTCAGTTTCTCGGTGTAAGGCGGATATTCACTGACCGAGGTAGAGAATTTTACAACAAGTCAGTTCAAAATTATTTTAATAAGAAAAATATTAAATTATATAGTGTATTTTCGGAAATGAAATCTAGCATAGTGGAGCGAGCCATCAGAACTTTAAAACATAAACTGTATCATTATATGACTCAAGCTAATTCATTAAAATACACCCACATCCTCCCTAAAGTTGTGGACGTGTACAACCACACTTTCCACAGGATGCTAAAAAATACTCCTCATGCCATTCATAAGTTGCAAAATATTGAAGATATACGAAGACAGTTTAAGGTCATGTATTTAAACAATGACTCCTCCATAACTGCCATCAGTCCACGGCTGCACCTTGGACAGCATGTGCGATTGGCAAAGCGCAGGAATATATTTCACAAAGGCTTTTGGCACCAAAATACAGAAGAAATATTTGTAGTGTCACATATTGACAGAACACATCCAATCCCGACATATAAAATCAAAGATTTAAACAACGAGACGATCAGTGGCATGTTTTATGAGCAGGAATTGATTGCAACATCCCTTCCAGACTATTTTCCTGTAACGGTATTACAGTCTAGGAAAACATCGAAAGGACACAGAGAATATTTCGTCAAGTGGAGAGGGTACCCAGATTCTGCCAATAGCTGGATTAAAGCTCAAGACATCGTCAAATTTAACAAAAAATGACAGTTCAAGAGGACTCTCTCGTAGAGAAACATCATCAGTTGTTATTTTTATTAAACAATTTATCACCCAAGAAGCGGAATAAACTAATCAAGGCTTTAAAACGGCAGGAAATTGAATCAATTTGTGAAATTTTTGCCAATTTTCTGAAACGAAACATCCCAGTTCAACCTCAGATAATTAATGGCTTACAGAGATATCAGAACGACATACGATCTGTAGCGCGTAAGAAAACTCCTTTATACAAAAAGAAGCTCATACTGACCTCCAGACGTGGTGGGGCGATATTAGCAGCTCTGCTACCTTTGGCTGTATCGTTAATTTCCTCCCTAATAAGGTAATTGCGTAAATAAGTAACGAGAGAATAAAATGGTGAAAGAATATTGCCTGGTACCACGATTCATAGCTGAAAAATATTTATTTAATAAAAACAAGAACTCACCATCACCTCCTAATGCTGTGGGTCTGCCCTCCCCCGGTGGTGATGGTAGTGAAAGTATGTCCTTCTCTTTAAAAAACGAATCCATCCCAAGTAATAATATTGGGGGAGCCCGTAACCTACCCACCTGCGACTCTGGTAGGGGTGATGGGGGGGTGGGGGAAGAGGACACTCCTTCCTCCCACCTGACAACAACGGGCTGTGGGCGGTGTTGCCGTAGTAGCACCTCCAGACGGGCGGGGCTGGTCACACACCCTTTAAATGACATTGGGGCCCCCGGCGACCGTCGCCCGCCGCCACCCTTAAAAAGAAAAAAAAAAACGCGGGCTGCCCGGCGCGACCATCGCCTTTTAAAAAAAAAATAAATAAAAAAAGGGGACATTCCATCCTCCCGCCCGAAGTGCAAGTAATTGTTGCTGGCCACACTCCACATAAAGCCACCATCACACCCCAAAATCCAAGTCTGGACAACTTAATAAATGTGAATTTTAAAATTGAGGAAATTCCTCATGTCAAAGCATTATTGAACATGTTTGGACAAAACAGCCAACAGGTGATGTGGGATAGTCGCGGAAATTTATTAAAGCCTGTACAAAATTTAAATATTTTAGATATAATTAAAACTCTAGCCTTCACAAAGGGCAATTTAGGGCAAGTGACAAGGAAGATGTAAGGGTTTTACTGAGGGTGGCTGGCATAGACCCAACCCTCATACGTAATTATCGCGCTAGATCTCAGTTAAAAGGGGGGAGGGGTATCCATAGGAGACCCCATTGGGAGCCGTATTGAAGACCTATATGAAGACCATCTTAAAGACCACCATATTCAGTTGCATATCCACCATGGAGCAAGCTTCTAGACCCACTCCTCCCCCAGCTACACCCCCAGAAGACAAATCTCCCTTATTAAAGAAGTTGGTTGCTACTCAGCGGTACTACAAGTATGTCGAACACAAATGTAGATTGATATATGCATTGTGGGATTGTTATGACCGTCTTGTGTTGAGTGCCCCTCCAGAACGGTTTTTTAAGTCATTTGGAGAGACGGTGAAACGTTATGAAGAATATTCATCCCAGGAAATCCAGACGGAGATATGGCAAATGGAAAAATTAACCTTCCAACATCGAGACCAGATTACAGCCTTCGAGACTGGACGGAGTGTGTATGGACTTTTAAGGTAGGGAAGGCAGCCTCTACACCACACCCCATACATCCTCCCCCTCCAGGTGGGGGACACAGGTGTATTTAAAGGCCTCCACCGTCACCCTCGGTCACCATAGTTGACGACGACTCTTCCCCAGTTCCTCTCAACCGCCCCTCCGCCATGGCTTTATCGTCCATTAAGTCAATAGACAGCGACATCACCGACACCCACGCCTTTGGGGTCGGTGATGTCATAGTGTATGACTACCCGCTGCTGTTGTGCGTCCCTATGGACTGGCAAGTGTAATTTGGAAATGTTACAACTATGCCCGTGTGGAACGTGAAGGACTGACTCGTGTCAACAGGGCCACAATACGTTACCGGTCTACCCCGGGTGACATCGAAGTGAAGATAGCTCCCCTACCCTCCGACGGTCAAGACATTGTCGAAGAGCCAGTCTTGTTCTTCCGCCCCACCATCGTGGCGCTAATTTCCGCTTTCGGTGCAGGAGCACCCTTCGAGTCCAACCCTATAGCTCAGGAGCAAGTGCAGTCTTCCTCCGACATCCACTACATCACCAATGTCACCCTGGATACTGCCAAGAATAGGCTATATTGGCTGAAAACAGCCCTAACAAAGGTTGGCAATCTCATGGTAAGAACTCCAACCATGTTTCGGCTGGTGTGCCCCATGGGCTGGGGGCCTCCCGTGATGGCATGGACAACTGGCACAAGGACGTCGGGCCCATGCTCATTTCGCTCAACGCTGAGCTGGGCAAGCATAACAAGGAGCTGGTAATCCTCAAACGTCCCTCTACCGTCACCCCATCGATGGTACCCCTCCCGAATGATGATCCCAGGGGAGAGGGTGATAGTAAAACTATCACCCTAGATGGTGGTGGGGGAGGGTGCCACCACCAGGAAGCTCTTCTCGTTCTACACCACCAGCACCACCAGCCACCCCCAGGAAGAAGAGACACCTACAAGAGTACTCATCCACCTCCAGCGCTGCTCCACCCCCACCCACAACATCTGGCACGGCCAAACGACGGATCGAAACCACTATTGACTTCGACCCCCTCTCAAATCATCGTATTGACACCATCCTCGATGGAGAGTCACAGGAAATATTCCTGTTATCCTCATCACCGAAAAAACAACGAAAGCTGTAACCATCAACGCTCAAAGAAGACGTGCCAGCACCACCACAGTCAGTAACAGCAGCAGCAGCAGCAGCAGCAGCAACAGCAGTACCTCCATCTACAACAGCTTCGGTGGTGGTAGCAGTAGCAGGTCCACCGACGATGGTGACAGTGTTGTCAGCGGTAGTGGTAGCGGCAACGGTACCACCAACTACAGCAGTTCCGGCGGTGACAGCGGCAGCAACAGTACCATCATCGCCGGCAGCGGTAACGGTAGCGGCAGCAGTACCACCAACTACAACGGTTCCAGCGGTGGTAGCAGCAGCAGCAGCAGCAGCAGTACCGTCAGCGGTGGCAGCGGTGTCAGTGGTACCAACAGCTCCCCCAGCAGCAGCGGCAGCAGCGGACGACAGCAGTACCAACAGCTGCTGCTCTTTATATGTAATTTGTTATGGGGGAACAAAATGTAGTTCCCCTGTTGTAGTTCTTTTAAAAGTAATATTTCCTTAGTAGATTAATAAAATAAAATATAAGTAATGATGTTTTATTCCCACCCCAGTCAGTACATAACTTAACAATGGACGAGGAACACTACATATACCTCACTAGCCTCGACCAAGAAGATATATACAACAACACAAGTTCAGCATTTACAAACACCATCCCCACTCTACATTTAAACCCTTCCATTAAACATGAAGTGGCCTTAGTCAACATACTCCTACCCAGACGAATTAACGCTATCATCAAGGATGAGGGGGAGTCTGGTATAGACGTCTATGCTACTTTTAAGCGAGGAACTCTTTCTAAAAGCCCAGAACATCTCATCTACACCTTCACCCCAAAACCAACATATTATCCAGAAACATCACATTCATCACGAGTGAGCTTAGCCGACAAATAATCACCGACATGAAGCTTAGCTTCCGAGGTGATTTCAAAATATACTTCTCAGAAAGAGAACCAATCCTCACCTATGATCAATCCTTAGAGCGAGTATTACTATCCTCTACACTTAACAATGAAGGCACTGGTTCCTTATATTCTCTTAGTCTTCAATTTAAACACAGAATAGCTAATGTACTTGGTTTTGACAGCAGTCGCAAATACACCATTTATCAGGCAAAATCAGATGACATTACAGCAGCCTCAAAGATCGTGGCCTCATTCCCCCCAGACAATGACGGAGGTTGTGACTATTTACTCATTTATAGTGACGTCATCGAGCCGGATCGTTACGGGGGACAAATTGTAAATATCTTAGATGCAATCAATTATCATGACTCTTATTCTAGAGGGGCTCATCCCCTAGTGTACAAGACATTAAATACTAACACGTTGGAGAAGGTGAGCATTAAGATAACAGATCAGTTTGGGCGAAAGGTTAGTTTTGAAGATGGGAGGTCGGTTACGGTAGTCTTACACCTCCGCCCTAAGGTATAACAATATAATCTATATAAATATAAATATATATATATATATATATATATATATATATATATATATATATATATATATATATATATATATAATATATATATAGAAGTGTTTACCCACATCATCGGTTATTATAAGAAGAGGAGTCGGGATGCGAGTACCTTTCCACACACCCTCCCAGAAGGAGTATGGGGAGATCTTCTCCCCCCTCTCTGGGAGATACGGGGTGAGGGGGGGAGCGATGAATGACATACGCACATTCCAAGCGCCTTATCTCAGATCTGGTGGTGGTTTTTTTGGGACCTTAGCCGGCTTGGCTCGACGAGCCATACCATTTTTCATGAAAACTGTAACGCCGACTGCTATCGATTTTGGGAAAAATGTTCTTGGTGATTTAACCAGTGGTAGACGGGATGTAAAGAGCGCTCTGAGAACTCACGGTATTGATGCTCTTAAGACTGTGGGGAAGAAATTGGTAGCAGGCGGGAAAATTAAAAGACTCTCTAGGAGAAGAAAAAATAAAAATAATAAATGTAAACGAGCCCTTGGGTATAAAAATGATGTATTTTCACTACAGTAAGCAGTCATACTTCACCTTTCGGAGGAGATCATGGCGGAGGCTAGTGGAGCTGGGTTGAAAATCCCTGTAGAATATTATACTTCCAGTATTATTGACCAATTTCCTAGAAGTAACAGAATACGTAATGTGGAGAGTTCAATTGCCTCCACACAGCAAATAGACATTCTACCTGTTAACCTCCCTATTAATCAACGTTTGCGGGATAATTACTTAGAATTCCGCATCCCCGGAACCCAGGGCGCCTTCTTAGATTTAGCTAATATTGTTATAGATTTTAAGGTATCTTTAACGAAAGATGACGATACCACAAAATTGGAAGAGGATGACCATGTGGAATTTGTTAATGGGTTGTCAAATACCATGTTTAAAGGTGTTCAGGTGTTTTTAGGAGAGCAGGTAGTTGAAACAAATTCTAATTTTAATTATTGGTCGTTTATTAAATTAATTACCTCCATGCCTCCATCAAAAATGTCTTCCTTGGGGAGGATTGGAGCCTTTCGTAGGGACTGGAGTGATGATGGTGTAATCCCTAACGAATTTACTAATACATTTTTTACTGGGGCAACCGCCAAGGATAAAAAATTTATGACCGATTTAAAAGGTAAAGGATTGTCAATGTGTTTTCCCCTACTATTGGACGTAACAACCCTAGACCAATACATATTAGATAATATAGATGTGCGCCTAAGATTGGAGCTCTCCCCACATGCTTGGGTGCTAAATACAAGTGTGGACGATGGCTCTAAGTATCGGCTGCATATGGATTATGCTAAGTTGTGGGTAACACGAGTGTTCCCCTACCCAAGTGCTTACCTAGCCTTAAACAGCTCACTGTTAGCATCCCCCGACCCCATAAGCTATACTTTCAATAAAACCATTTCTAAAACATATGTCCTAGCAGGGAATCAAACTAGTCTCTTAATTGATCAGCCTTGGGCGCAAGTAATTCCTCACAGGATATTCATGGTAATTGTGCCAATGAATTATTTCGCTGGCCTTCACCAAGGTAATGGATTATATTTTGAAAATGCAAAACTGAAAAATATGCCATGTATTTGAACAATAATGCAATTTACCGAATTGGTGGTGATTTCGACAATCATTATGCCCGCCTTTATTACGAAACTTTGAAGACATTAGGCTTAGAGCGTGATTCACTTCTAGCCTATGACACTTTTAATAAGGGAAGATCGATATTCGCCTTTGACTTAACCACCATTCAAACAAAGGATTCCCTCCCTGTGGAGAAATCTGGCAACTTGCGTATGGAGCTTGAGTTTGGTGGTGGTGTTACATATAACAGGCTGGTTTTACTGTTTGGGGAAACGACCGGGGTACTATCCATCGACGGACAGAGAACTGTTCTGTGTGACGTGCGAGCTTAAAAACATAATGAATTGTAATGATATAAATATTAATTTAAAAAATAATCTAGGGGATCGAGCACTCTACCTAGGTTGTTATAATGCTGATGAAATAGAACATTTAAATATCTCATCAAGAAAACCTATTGTTCTCATAACTAATATTTTACCATCACATAGCAGATTAACTATGGGACATTGGGTAGCTATTTATGTTGATAAAGTTAAACATCGAATGTTTTTTTTCGATAGTTATGCAATGTCGGCGGTTACTTATGGACATTATTTTCAAGGATTTATTAAAACTAACACAATAACAAAGGTGTTTGGAATGTGCTACAGACTCCAGAGTGATTTTACCCTTGCTTGTGGACTGTATTGCGTAATGTTCGTCCATAGGGTGAGTCACCTGGGGTTGCCTTCAACAGTACATTACTTACATAATGTATTTTCAAGCGTTAGTTTAAAATTAAATGATAAACGTGCCCTCGCTTATGCGAGACGATATTTTCCTATGAAACATCACTGTGTTAGGACATTTTGTAGAGGAGTAAGGGTTGGTTCTTATAGGTGGTGTAGAGAATATTTTTGTTAGCTAGGCAACCCACCTAACAGGGGGATTACCCCACATATAAAACCCTCTCACCCCACAACCTCCCTAGAAGACCCCCATCCCCCTTATCCTACAAATGGAAGGCGTCTCCCCAGAAACACACGCAGGGAAGATTGAAGTCCTTGAAGGGCCTGGTTAGTATTACCCTCACTTTCTGGTAAAGATTTATTTTTTTTCCCACAATAGAAAGTTTGCTCAACCTCTATTTTACCTCTTCTTTTTTTTCAGTGCAATTCTTAGGACCTGTCCACATTTGTAGAGTAGTAATTCTACGAGGAAGGTCTGCCCCAAACAAGATGCTGTTACGTACCCTAATTGATGATGCCTGCTGTAGAGGACACAAGGTCGCTCCTGCAGGGGGAGAGGTATGTACTAACTGTTCTTAGAGGAAATAGAATATTTTTCAAATAAAAGATATAGTCCTATAAATTATTTTCCCCATCTCTTTCCAGAACACTTCAGATGAGAGTCAGAAGGAAAGTCGTCCAAAAGGCAACCAGCCAACTCACCCCACTCCCCCAAAGAGGGGGGAGGGGGTCAAGACCTCCCCCCACTCACCACGGATGGGGAGACGTCAGAATTCTACTCAGATGAGGAAGGGGAGGTGGAGGGGGGAGAGGGATAGGGGTCATAATTAACTTCTTATACATCATTTGTGATTTTTACCTAATAAAACATTAATAAATTCTTTGATTTTTTTTAACCCCTGGAGGAGATTTATAATTTAATACCCCTATATAAGACCCACTCAACCTCCGCTGGGTGTGGAACTCTGTTACGGTAAAGTCAAGGCCATTAGGTGCGAGGAAGGGTACGGGCGACCACCCTCACCGGGAGGAACCTGTTTTACACCTGCCCCATAGAGGAATGTGGGGGCGTAACTGGCACTCACCCACGAGTGTTTATTATACAAATAAATTCATTTTTACTTAAATATATTGTCATACTTTACTGTATAAATGAACATGATCATAGTGGCACATAATAGATACCTATCTTCACTGTTTTTTCGACTGCTACCACTCACACCTTGGGTGACCTAATATGGAGTGGCACTATGTGGCTCCCCGCTTCTGATTTTCTTATCTGATCTACATACATAGGTGGGGCTATCTGTCACCAAAATATCTACTTAGGTGCAGAGAGTCAGAATTCGGCTCAAAAATCACGCTCAGGAGTCAAATTTCCGACATTTCAGACATTTTGAAAACTGCAGGGGGGTTTGGGCAAAATATGTCCCATCGCCGTTTTCAGTAATTGGCATATTTTCGGTACAAAATATCGTAATTTGAAACTGAAAATAGGTGCAGAGAGTAAGAATTCGGCTAAAAAATCACGCTCAGGAGTCAAATTTCCGACATTTCAGACATTTTAAAAACTGCAGGTGGGTTTGGGCAAAATATGACCATCGCCGTTTTCAGTAATTGGCATATTTTCGTTATAAAAATTCGTAATTTGAAACTGAAAATAGGTGCAGAGAGTCAGAATTCGGCTCAAAAATCACGCTCAGGAGTCAAATTTCCGACATTTCAGACATTTTAAAAACTGCAGGGGGGTTTGGGCAAAATATGACCCATCGCCGTTTTCAGTAATTGGCATATTTTCGTTATAAAATTCGTAATTTGAAACTGAAAATAGGTGCAGAGAGTCAGAATTCGGATAAAAAATCACGCTCAGGAGTCAAATTTCCGACATTTCAGACATTTTGAAAACTGCAGGGGGGTTTGGGCAAAATATGACCCATCGCCGTTTACAGTAATTGGCATATTTTCGGTATGAAACTTCGAAATTTGAAACTGAAAATAGGTGCAGAGAGTCAGAATTCGGATAAAAAATCACGCTCAGGAGTCAAATTTCCGACATTTCAGACATTTTGAAAACTGCAGGGGGCTTTGGGCAAAATATGATCCATCGCCGTTTGCAGTAATTGGCATATTTTCGGTTTGAAACGTCGTAATTTGAAACTGAATATAGGTGCAGAGTCAGAATTCGGATCAAAAATCACGCTCAGGTGTCAAATTTCCGACATTTCAGACATTTTAAAAACTGCAGGGGGGTTTGGGCAAAATATGACCCATCGCCGTTTTCAGTATTTGGCATATATTCGGTATGAAACGTCGTAATTTGAAACTGAAAATAGGTGCAGAGAGTCAGAATTCGGCTCAAAAATGACGCTCAGGTGTCAAATTTCCGACATTTCAGACATTTTAAAAACTGCAGGGGGGTTTGGGCAAAATATGACCCATCGCCGTTTTCAGTATTTGGCATATATTCGGTATGAAACGTCGTAATTTGAAACTGAAAATAGGTGCAGAGAGTCAGAATTCGGCTCAAAAATGACGCTCAGGAGTCAAATTTCCGACATTTCAGACATTTTAAGAACTGCAGGGGGGTTTGGGCAAAATATGACCCATCGCCGTTTTCAGTAATTGGCATATTTTCGTTATAAAAATTCGTAATTTGAAACTGAAAATAGGTGCAGAGAGTCAGAATTCGGATAAAAAATCACGCTCAGGAGTCAAATTTCCGACATTTCAGACATTTTAAGAACTGCAGGGGGGTTTGGGCAAAATATGACCCATCGCCGTTTTCAGTAATTGGCATATTTTCGTTATAAAAATTCGTAATTTGAAACTGAAAATAGGTGCAGAGAGTCAGAATTCGGATAAAAAATCACGCTCAGGAGTCAAATTTCCGACATTTCAGACATTTTGAAAACTGCAGTGGGGTTTGGGCAAAATATGACCCATCGCCGTTTACAGTAATTGGCATATTTTCGGTATGAAACTTCGAAATTTGAAACTGAAAATAGGTGCAGAGAGTCAGAATTCGGATAAAAAATCACGCTCAGGAGTCAAATTTCCGACATTTCAGACATTTTGAAAACTGCAGGGGGGTTTGGGCATAATATGACCCATCGCCGTTTTCAGTAATGGCATATTTTCGGTATAAAAAGTCGTAATTTGAAACCGAAAATAGGTGCAGAGAGTCAGAATTCGGCTCAAAAATCACGCTCAGGAGTCAAATTTCCGACATTTCAGACATTTTGAAAACTGCAGGGGAGGTGTGGGCAAAATATGACCCATCGCCGTTTTCAGTAATTGGCATATTTTCGGTTTAAAAAGTAGTAATTTGAAACTGAAAATAGGTGCAGAGAGTCAGAATTCAGCTCAAAAATCCCGCTCAAGAGTCAAATTTCCGACATTTCAGACATTTTAAAATCTGCAGGGGGGTTTGGGCAAAATATGACATGACACAATGCCGTTTTCAGTAATTGGCATATTTTCGGTATGAAAAGTCGTAATTTGAACAGAAAATAGGTGCAGAGAGTCAGAATTCGGCCCAAAAATCACGCTAAGGAGTCAAATTTCCGACATTTCGGACATTTTGAAAACTGCAGGCGGGTTTGGGCAAAATATGACCCATCGCCGTTTTCAGTAATTGGCATATTTTCGGTATAAAAAGTCGTAATTTGAAACTGAAAATAGGTGCAGAGAGTCAGAATTCGGATAAAAAATCACGCTCAGGAGTCAAATTTCCGACATTTCAGACATTCCGAAAACTGCAGGGGGGTTTGGGCAAAATATGACCCATCGCCGTTTTCAGTAATTGGCATATTTTCGGTATAAAAAGTCGTAATTTGAAACTGAAAATAGGTGCAGAGAGTCAGAATTCGGATAAAAAATCACGCTCAGGAGTCAAATTTCCGACATTTCAGACATTTTGAGAACTGCAGGGGGGTTTGGGCAAAATATGACCCATCGCCGTTTTCAGTAATTGGCATATTTTCGGTATAAAAAGTTGTAATTTGAAACTGAAAATAGGTGCAGAGAGTCAGAATTTGGATAAAAAGTCACGCTCAAGAGTCAAATTTCCGCCATTTCAGACATTTCGAAAACTGCAGGGGGTTTGGGCAAAATATGACCCATCGCCATTTACAGTAATTGGCATATTTTCGGTATGAAACGTCGTAATTTGAAACTGAAAATAGGTGCAGAGAGTCAGAATTCTGCTCAAAATCACGCTTAGGAGTCAAATTTCCGACATTTCAGACATTTTAAAAACTGCAGGGGGGTTTGGGCAAAATATGACCCATCACCGTTTTCAGTAATTGGCATATTTTCGGTATAAAAAGTCGTAATTTGAAACTGAAAATAGGTGCAGAGAGTCAGAATTCGGATAAAAAATCACGCTCAGGACTCAAATTTCCGACATTTCAGACATTTTGAAAACTGCAGGGGGGTTTGGGCAAAATATGACCCATCGTCGTTTGCAGTAATTGGCATATTTTCGGTATGAAACGTCGTAATTTGAAACTGAAAATAGGTGCAGAGAGTCAGAATTCGGATTAAAAATCACGCTCCGGTGTCAAATTTCCGACATTTCAGACATTTTAAAAACTGCAGGGGGTTTGGGCAAAATATGACCAATCGCCGTTTTCAGTAATTGGCATATTTTCGGTATGAAACGTCGTAATATGAAACTGAAAATCGGTGCAGAGAGTCAGAATTCGGCTCAAAAATCACGCTCAGGAGTCAAATTTCCGACATTTCAGACATTTTGAAAACTGGAGGGGGGTTTGGGCAAAATATGACCCATCGCCGTTTTCAGTAATTGGCTCATTTTCGGTCCAAAAGAGCGTAATTTGAAACTGAAAATAGGTGCAGAGAGTCAGAATTCGGATACAAAATCACGCTCAGGAGTCAAATTTCCGACATTTCAGACATTTTAAAAACTGCAGGGGGGTTTGGGCAAAATATGACCCATCGCCGTTTTCAGTAATTGGCATATTTTCGTTATAAAAATTCGTAATTTGAAACTGAAAATAGGTGCAGAGAGTCAGAATTCGGATAAAAAATCACGCTCAGGAGTCAAATTTCCGACATTTCAGACATTTTGAAAACTGCAGGGGGTTTGGGCAAAATATGACCCATCGCCGTTTACAGTAATTGGCATATTTTCGGTATGAAACTTCGAAATTTGAAACTGAAAATAGGTGCAGAGAGTCAGAATTCGGATAAAAAATCACGCTCAGGAGTCAAATTTCCGACATTTCAGACATTTTGAAAACTGCAGGGGGCTTTGGGCAAAATATGATCCATCGCCGTTTGCAGTAATTGGCATATTTTCGGTTTGAAACGTCGTAATTGAAACTGAATATAGGTGCAGAGTCAGAATTCGGATCAAAATCACGCTCAGGTGTCAAATTTCCGACATTTCAGACATTTTAAAAACTGCAGGGGGGTTTGGGCAAAATATGACCCATCGCCGTTTTCAGTATTTGGCATATATTCGGTATGAAACGTCGTAATTTGAAACTGAAAATAGGTGCAGAGAGTCAGAATTCGGCTCAAAAATGACGCTCAGGTGTCAAATTTCCGACATTTCAGACATTTTAAAAACTGCAGGGGGGTTTGGGCAAAATATGACCCATCGCCGTTTTCAGTATTTGGCATATATTCGGTATGAAACGTCGTAATTTGAAACTGAAAATAGGTGCAGAGAGTCAGAATTCGGCTCAAAAATGACGCTCAGGAGTCAAATTTCCGACATTTCAGACATTTTAAGAACTGCAGGGGGGTTTGGGCAAAATATGACCCATCGCCGTTTTCAGTAATTGGCATATTTCGTTATAAAAATTCGTAATTTGAAACTGAAAATAGGTGCAGAGAGTCAGAATTCGGATAAAAAATCACGCTCAGGAGTCAAATTTCCGACATTTCAGACATTTTAAGAACTGCAGGGGGGTTTGGGCAAAATATGACCCATCGCCGTTTTCAGTAATTGGCATATTTTCGTTATAAAAATTCGTAATTTGAAACTGAAAATAGGTGCAGAGAGTCAGAATTCGGATAAAAATCACGCTCAGGAGTCAAATTTCCGACATTTCAGACATTTTGAAAACTGCAGTGGGGTTTGGGCAAAATATGACCCATCGCCGTTTACAGTAATTGGCATATTTTCGGTATGAAACTTCGAAATTTGAAACTGAAAATAGGTGCAGAGAGTCAGAATTCGGATAAAAATCACGCTCAGGAGTCAAATTTCCGACATTTCAGACATTTTGAAAACTGCAGGGGGGTTTGGGCATAATATGACCCATCGCCGTTTTCAGTAATGGCATATTTTCGGTATAAAAAGTCGTAATTTGAAACCGAAAATAGGTGCAGAGAGTCAGAATTCGGCTCAAAAATCACGCTCAGGAGTCAAATTTCCGACATTTCAGACATTTTGAAAACTGCAGGGGAGGTGTGGGCAAAATATGACCCATCGCCGTTTTCAGTAATTGGCATATTTTCGGTTTAAAAAGTAGTAATTTGAAACTGAAAATAGGTGCAGAGAGTCAGAATTCAGCTCAAAAATCCCGCTCAAGAGTCAAATTTCCGACATTTCAGACATTTTAAAATCTGCAGGGGGTTTGGGCAAAATATGACATGACACAATGCCGTTTTCAGTAATTGGCATATTTTCGGTATGAAAAGTCGTAATTTGAACAGAAAATAGGTGCAGAGAGTCAGAATTCGGCCCAAAAATCACGCTAAGGAGTCAAATTTCCGACATTTCGGACATTTTGAAAACTGCAGGCGGGTTTGGGCAAAATATGACCCATCGCCGTTTTCAGTAATTGGCATATTTTCGGTATAAAAAGTCGTAATTTGAAACTGAAAATAGGTGCAGAGAGTCAGAATTCGGATAAAAAATCACGCTCAGGAGTCAAATTTCCGACATTTCAGACATTCCGAAAACTGCAGGGGGGTTTGGGCAAAATATGACCCATCGCCGTTTTCAGTAATTGGCATATTTTCGGTATAAAAAGTCGTAATTTGAAACTGAAAATAGGTGCAGAGAGTCAGAATTCGGATAAAAAATCACGCTCAGGAGTCAAATTTCCGACATTTCAGACATTTTGAGAACTGCAGGGGGGTTTGGGCAAAATATGACCCATCGCCGTTTTCAGTAATTGGCATATTTTCGGTATAAAAAGTTGTAATTTGAAACTGAAAATAGGTGCAGAGAGTCAGAATTTGGATAAAAAGTCACGCTCAAGAGTCAAATTTCCGCCATTTCAGACATTTCGAAAACTGCAGGGGGTTTGGGCAAAATATGACCCATCGCCATTTACAGTAATTGGCATATTTTCGGTATGAAACGTCGTAATTTGAAACTGAAAATAGGTGCAGAGAGTCAGAATTCTGCTCAAAAATCACGCTTAGGAGTCAAATTTCCGACATTTCAGACATTTTAAAAACTGCAGGGGGTTTGGGCAAAATATGACCCATCACCGTTTTCAGTAATTGGCATATTTTCGGTATAAAAAGTCGTAATTTGAAACTGAAAATAGGTGCAGAGAGTCAGAATTCGGATAAAAAATCACGCTCAGGACTCAAATTTCCGACATTTCAGACATTTTGAAAACTGCAGGGGGTTTGGGCAAAAATGACCCATCGTCGTTTGCAGTAATTGGCATATTTTCGGTATGAAACGTCGTAATTTGAAACTGAAAATAGGTGCAGAGAGTCAGAATTCGGATTAAAAATCACGCTCCGGTGTCAAATTTCCGACATTTCAGACATTTTAAAAACTGCAGGGGGGTTTGGGCAAAATATGACCAATCGCCGTTTTCAGTAATTGGCATATTTTCGGTATGAAACGTCGTAATATGAAACTGAAAATCGGTGCAGAGAGTCAGAATTCGGCTCAAAAATCACGCTCAGGAGTCAAATTTCCGACATTTCAGACATTTTGAAAACTGGAGGGGGGTTTGGGCAAAATATGACCCATCGCCGTTTTCAGTAATTGGCTCATTTTCGGTCCAAAAGAGCGTAATTTGAAACTGAAAATAGGTGCAGAGAGTCAGAATTCGGATACAAAATCACGCTCAGGAGTCAAATTTCCGACATTTCAGACATTTTGAAAACTGCAGGGGGGTTTGGGCAAAATATGACCCATCGCCGTTTTCAGTAATTGGCATATTTTCGGTATAAAAAGTCGTAATTTGAAACTGAAAATAGGTGCAAAGAGTCAGAATTCGGCTCAAAAATCACGCTCAGGAGACAAATTTCCGACATTTCAGACATTTTGAAAACTGCAGGGGGGTTTGGGCAAAATATGACCCATCGCCGTTTTCAGTAATTGGCATATTATCGGTACAAAAAGTCGTAATTTGAAACTGAAAACAGGTGCAGAGAGTCAGAATTCGGATAAAAAATCACGCTCAGGAGTCAAATTTCCGACATTTCAGACATTTTAAAAACTGCAGGGGGGTTTGGGCAAAATATGACCCATCGCTGTTTACAGTAATTGGCATATTTTCGGTATGAAAGGTCGTAATTTGAAACTGAAAATAGGTGCAGAGAGTCAGAATTCGGCTCAAAAATCACGCTCAGGAGTCAAATTTCCGACATTTCGGACATTTTGAAAACTGCAGGGGGGTTTGGGCAAAATATGACCCATCGCCGTTTTCGATAATTGGCATATTTTCGGTATGAAACGTCGTAATTTGAAACGGAAAATAGGTGCAGAGAGTCAGAATTCGGCTCAAAAATCACGCTCAGGAATCAAATTTCCGATATTTCAGACATTTTGAAAACTGAAGGGGGTTTGTGCATTCTATGACCCATCGCCGGTTTCAGTAATTGGCATATTTTCGGTATAAAAAGTCGTAATTTGAAACTGAAAATAGGTGCAGAGAGTCAGAAATCGGATAAAAAATCACGCTCAGGAGTCAAATTTCCGACATTTCAGACATTTTGAAAACTGCAGGGGGGTGTGGGTAAAATATGACCCATCGCCGTTTTCAGTAATTGGCATATTTTCGGTAAAAAGTCGTAATTTGAAACTGAAAATAGGTGCAGAGAGTCAGAATTCGGCTCAAAAAGCCCGCTCAAGAGTCAAATTTCCGACATTTCAGACATTTTAAAAACTGCAGGGGGGTTTGGGCAAAATATGACATGACACATCGCCGTTTTCAGTAATTGGCATATTTCGGTATGAAAAGTCGTAATTTGAAACTGAAAATAGGTGCAGAGAGTCAGAATTCGGATAAAAAATCACGCTCAGGAGTCAAATTTCCGACATTTCAGACATTTTAAGAACTGCAGGGGGGTTTGGGCAAAATATGACCCATCACCGTCTTCAGTAATTGGCATATTTTCGTTATAAAAATTCGTAATTTAAAACTGAAAATAGGTGCAGAGAGTCAGAATTCGGATAAAAAATCATGCTCAGGAGTAAAATTTCCGACATTTCAGACATTTTGAAAACTGCATGGGGGTTTGGGCAAAATATGACCTATCGCCGTTTACAGTAATTGGCATATTTTCGGTATGAAACGTCGTAATTTGAAACTGAAAATAGGTGCAGAGAGTCAGAATTCGGCTCAAAAATCACGCTCAGGAGTCAAATTTCCGACATTTCAGACATTTTAAAAACTGCAGGGGGGTTTGGGCAAAATATGACGCATCGCCGTTTTCAGTAATTGGCATATTTTCGGTATAAAAATTCGTAATTTGAAACTGAAAATAGGTGCAGAGAGTCAGAATTCGGATAAAAAATCACGCTCAGGAGTCAAATTTCCGACTTTTCAGACATTTTGAAAACTGCAGGGGGGTTTGGGCAAAATATGACCCATCGCCGTTCACAGTAATTGGCATTTTTTCGGTATGAAACTTCGAAATTTGAAACTGAAAATAGGTGCAGAGAGTCAGAATTCGGACAAAAAATCACGCTCAGGAGTCAAATTTCCGACATTTCAGACATTTTGAAAACTGCAGGGGGGTTTGGGCAAAATATGATCCATCGCCGTTTGCAGTAATTGGCATATTTTCGGTTTGAAACGTCGTAATTTGAAACTGAATATAGGTGCAGAGAGTCAGAATTCGGATAAAAAATCACGCTCAGGAGTCAAATTTCCGACATTTCAGACATTTTAAAAACTGCAGGGGGGTTTGGGCAAAATATGACCCATCGCCGTTTTCAGTATTTGGCATATATTCGGTATGAAACGTCGTAATTTGAAACTGAAAATAGGTGCAGAGAGTCAGAATTCGGCTCAAAAATCACGCTCAGGAGTCAAATTTCCGACATTTCAGACATTTTAAAAACTGCAGGGGGGTTTGGGCAAAATATGACGCATCGCCGTTTTCAGTAATTGGCATATTTTCGTTATAAAAATTCGTAATTTGAAACTGAAAATAGGTGCAGAGAGTCAGAATTCGGATAAAAAATCACGCTCAGGAGTCAAATTTCCGACTTTTCAGACATTTTGAAAACTGCAGGGGGGTTTGGGCAAAATATGACCCATCGCCGTTCACAGTAATTGGCATTTTTTCGGTATGAAACTTCGAAATTTGAAACTGAAAATAGGTGCAGAGAGTCAGAATTCGGACAAAAAATCACGCTCAGGAGTCAAATTTCCGACATTTCAGACATTTTGAAAACTGCAGGGGGGTTTGGGC
>NC_091156.1:42855727-42871735 GCF_040958095.1 Procambarus clarkii | reverse complement strand
TAGATCTCGTAATAATTTTGCAAAAATAATGGCATTTACTATTTTTAAAAGATTATTAGCAAATTTACAGAAATGGTGCATTCGGAAGACAAAACCAATTTTTCACTTTTGACAATTGAGCACCTGCTACATCCAGATTCTAGGGAGGAAAGGAAGGACGATCTTACTGGATCCCATAGCCTCTCCGAGGCACAAACCAGGCTTTTACACAAACCCCCCCCCCCTGCACCCGAGCTTTTTAAAATAGTAAATGCCACTATTTTTGCAAAATTATTACGAGATCTATTATTCTAGAGAATAATGCATATAAATGCATATATGCATATAAATACAAAAGTAAATCAAATCTTATCCTTGTATAATATACAAGCTGATGTGAGATCCCTGTCTACAGGTGGACTGGAACTATTATCCAGTAGGCAGTCTACTGTATTTTATCAAACCGTAATTAGTATAATAGATCTCGTAATAATTTTGCAAAAATAATGGCATTTACTATTTTTAAAAGATTATTAGCAAATTTACACAAATGGTGCATTCGGAAGACAAAACCAATTTTTCACTTTTGACAATTGAGCACCTGCTACATCCAGATTCTAGGGAGGAAAGGAAGGACGATCTTACTGGATCCCATAGCCTCTCCGAGGCACAAACCAGGCTTTTACATAACCCCCCCCCCTGCACCCGAGCTTTTTAAAATAGTAAATGCCACTATTTTTGCAAAATTATTACGAGATCTATTATTCTAGAGAATAATGCATATAAATGCATATATGCATATAAATACAAAAGTAAATCAAATCTTATCCTTGTATAATATACAAGCTGATGTGAGATCCCTGTCTACAGGTGGACTGGAACTATTATCCAGTAGGCAGTCTACTGTATTTTATCAAACCGTTATTAGTATAATAGATCTCGTAATAATTTTGCAAAAATAATGGCATTTACTATTTTTAAAAGATTATTAGCAAATTTACACAAATGGTGCATTCGGAAGACAAAACCAATTTTTCACTTTTGACAATTGAGCACCTGCTACATCCAGATTCTAGGGAGGAAAGGAAGGACGATCTTACTGGATCCCATAGCCTCTCCGAGGCACAAACCAGGCTTTTACATAACCCCCCCCCCCTGCACCCGAGCTTTTTAAAATAGTAAATGCCATTATTTTTGCAAAATTATTACGAGATCTATTATACTAATAACGGTAAATAAATAATAAATAGTAAATAAATCAAAATCAGTTACATTATTTTATCTTATTCATAGCATAAATGTTCTCGAAGATTACTAAAAAGAAATTGAATTAGACTACAGCAAATTGGCAAACTTTACCTTGTATCTGTTTCCACCGAGTTTGTTTGGGGCGTTCTTCAACATATCAGCAATACTTGTCTCAACATCTCTTTCAGTTGCATTAGTGTGGGTGTTGATACAGGCTTCTGGAAATTTATAAGAATTAATTAATATATATAATTATAATTCACTTTGCTATTCCCCATTCCACAGTCCTCTCGTCCTTCCCACTTCCCTGTCCCCACATCATCCCCACTATTCCCACTTCCCTGTCCCATCGTCCTCCTTACCATTTTCCCCTCCCCTGTCCTTCTTCCTCCCCCACCATCTCCCATTCACCTGTCCCTTTGTCCTCCCCAGCATTCCCCTGTCCCCACCATCCCCAACTCCCCAGTCCCCTCGTCCTCCCCACCATTACCCTCTCCTCTGTCCCCTCGTCTTCCCCACCATACCCCCCTCTCGTCCTCCCCACCATTCCAAACTACCTCATCCGATGCATTCTATAATGGTCTGATGCTTCCATCAGAAAATTGGGAACATCAAATGATCTGATATTCCCATCACTGAAAAATAAGAACAGCTAAAAAAATGAAATGAAAAAAATAAAAAAATAAACTATACTCATGAAATGAACAGTATGGTAAACAACACAGCTCAATTTCAATGCAATGTCACACAAAATTATTAAATCGAAATGAAAATAAATTGAAATCTATGAAAATTCAAATTATCAATACAATCGGAAATATTGAAATAATATCGCAACATAATATAGTGTGGGTTGCTCTTACGTGCAACAGACGGTGCTGTTTTTCAAAAAAGGCATGGTTTTACCTGTCACAAGTGTGGCATCTATACTTATACTCACGAAATGAACGGTATGGTAAACAACATAGCTCAATTGCAATGCAATGTCACAATAACATTTAATAACAATAATAACAATAACATTTAAATATACTTTAAGATATAATCTAGAAGAAAATAAGAACATTGAAACGGTTCATGAACTCGATTTCAATAAAGGACACTATGGGGAACTTTGAAAAACAGTTAATGAGTATAATTAGACAGACTTGTTGCTAGGCAGAGGAGTAAATAATGAGATATATGGCAAATTTTGCAAAATATACGGCACACAAACATTCATACCCAAACAAAGCAAAATGCTAGGTAAGAACAAAGCAGTTGGCCCGTAGGGGAAAGGAGATACCCACAAGACTGGAATACAAGTCATTAACAAGCACACAAGTACTACACTACACAACAACCGCACTACTACCAGAACTGGACGAATCACTACCAAAACAACACATTGCACATCACTACCAAAACAACACAACACAACACAAGCATTGGCAAAGAATTATAGACCAGTTGCACTAACATCCCACATAATAAAATTATTTGAGAGTGATCAGGAGTCAGATTACTAGTTTTATAGAGACCAATGACCTCCACAATCCAGGCCAACAAGGATTTAGAGCAGTTTCTATGATCGAGCCACTGAGATCTATAAAGAATTCTGATCAAGAAAGAGATCTAGGGGTGGTTTTAGATAGAAAACTATAACCTGAGGATCATATTAAGAACATTCTGCGAGGGGCCTATGCTACACTTTTTAACTTTAGAATTGCTTTTAAATACATAGGTCAAAAAGTTTTAAAAGTTTTAAAAGTTTTTTAAACCTCTCGTGTATCATGAGTGTGTTAAAGCATCAGATGGTGCATTCAGATGATGAATATTACCTAGTTCCTTCATCTGGGAAGAATGAACACATATTGGTGCATTCGGATGATAAAAACTAACTACTGTAGTTTAATTGATCAACAGACTGTATATCATATGCAGACTGTATGTGGATCTGCGGGCCACTCCAAACAACAGCCTGGTGGACCAAGCTCCACCAGGGCTAAAGCACAAAGTGATATAGATGTGATAGAGAAACTAGGTCAAATGGAGGAGTAGGTCTGTATATTAAACAGCACCTGACGTGCACAGAGCTACTAAACTATAGAGATATATGACCGAACCTAACCTATCTTTATAGGTTAGGTTAGGTAGCTGAAAATGTTAGGTTAGGTAGTCGAAAAAACATTAATTCAAGAAAACTTGGCTTATTAGGCAAATCGGGCCTTGCATAGTAGGCTGAGATGTGCGTTCTGGCTACTAGGTACGACACATATATATATATATATATATATATATATATATATATATATATATATATATATATATATATATATATATATATCGGACAATTAGTAAAAAAAAAAAAAAAAAAAATTAAATTATTTTACCTTGTACCTAGATCCACCAGGCCTGTTTGGTGCCTGTTTCAGTACTTCAGACATCTGGAAGGTCACATCCTCCTCCTCAACTTGTGGATGTGCGTTGATAGATGATTCTGTAAAATTAAGTTATTTATATAATAATAAATTCAGTATAACAATAATATTCTGTAAAATTAAAAGTAATTTATACATCAATCAGATAAAACTCTCCAGAGATGGTGATACACAACATATAAAGGACAAGTTTCAGAACAAAATATGCATTTAGGAATAAGGTTTTGTACATGTAGGTAGCACATGAGAAAATAAGTGGAAGGTGATCAAGTTTATATTAACATGTTAATGACTTTGTTAAGGCTTTGCAAGAATGAAAAAATATTAATAATATAATATCACCTACCAATTAATTGTACATCATTTATAAGTCAATTATTTGCATTATTATTATTCAATACTAATGATATAAAAATGCATTTTGTAATCTACTATTTATGCAAGTATTAAGCACAGGATCATGAAATAAACTGCAAAATACTGTAATGGATAAACCAATTAATTTTACATTTTCCTATAGCTAAGTCAGTCAGTTCTATTAGCAGCAGAGAACAATTATGCCCAACCTCTATTAAATGAAACAATCTTAAGAGCAAGTGATAGAAATATAATCATTTATGCTTGGGATTATGGAATGGTTCCAAATATGAAAAATATCAAGTTTTTTGGTTAAAATTTTTTAACTTAAAATTTACATTTTTAAGTGAATTTTAAACTTTAAAAAAATTATTTAATTTTTTGGTTACTTACTTAAAATAACATTATATAGTTCTTGTTTTTGTAGAAATGCCAATTTCTTCTTTTGCCCTTCCAGACTGTATAGTGACCACAGGCCGTTTGTTCATATCTTCATTATTCTTCGAACTGTGGTTGCACAATCAGACCCACGTACACTGGTTAAAAGCATCACCTAAAAGCAACAACAAAAATGTAGTACACTGACGAATTTTGAATATATATATATTAATATATATATATATATATATAATATTATATATATATATATATATATATATATATATATATATATATTAGTTGATTTTATACCCGCATTAGGTCAGGTGATAATACAATGAAGGTGATAATAAAGCCATTCACAACTGCAGGCCTAATAAAAAAAGGAGGTGGCATAGCAATATCTTACAAAGATACCTTCATCTGCAATAGTCTCATTAGTAATAGAGACGACTATTGTGAATATACCTTTGCCAAGTTCTCCAGTAAATCCCTTAAATCCTCCTTGACTATAAGTGCCATCTATAGATTTCCCAATACCGACATAGCTTCATTCTCAGATAACGTAAGGAATCTTATCATAAATAACAATCTCAACAAAAATCAAACCAACTTAGTGGTTTGTAATGGTGAACAAAACATGCAGATACTTATATATAACCTGTGAATAGAGTGTAATAACACCAAAACTATTTGTTTATTGTTTTATGACCATAATAATTGAATCACTAATATGATTCACTAATATATAATCCTAATAATAATCACTAATATATAATCCATTGAGCATGCTGCATCTCTTTCAGTCTCTTTGCAATTTGAACAAGAGGGTTTTTAATTGATCGAACCATATTCTTAAAGTAAAGTAAATGAGATGTATTCCATATTTTGCAAAATATACGATGAAGGCACACAAACATTCATACCAAAACTGAAGGGCAGGATTTATGAGGAGACATTAGAGGCATTAAATATTCCAAACTAGAAGACAGAAGGAAAAGAGGAGATATGATCACTACGTACAAAACAGTAACAGGAATTGATAAACTTGATAGGGAAGATTTCCCGAGACCTGGAATTTCAAGAACAAGAGGTTATAGATTTAAACGAACTAAACAAAGATGCCGAAGAAATGTAAGACAATTCACTTTTGCAAACAGAATGGTAAACGGTTGGAACATGTTAGGTGAGAAGGTGGTGGAGGCCAAATCCGTCAAAAGTTTCAAAGCATTATATGACAAAGAGTGCTGGGAAAATGGGACACCACGAGTGTAGCTCTCCATCCATCTGATTGATAACCCAAATGAATTTTTCATGGATATGATACCAACATCAAATCATAAATCAGATGTGATCCTATCCCCACTGGATTTTGAAGAAGCCATAGACAGTATGCCTATGCACTCTGCACCAGGCCCTGACTCTTGGAACTCTATATTCATCAAGAACTGTAAAAAACGTTATCGCAGGCCCTTCACATTCTTTGGAGACAAAGCCAAGATACTGGCATTGTCCCTGACATACTAAAAACCGCAGAGATAGCACCGCCCCATAAAGGAGGAAATAAGGCAGAGGCAAAAAACTACAGACCGATAGCACTAACATCGCACATCATAAAAATCTTTGAGAGAATGCTAAGAAGTAAGATCACAAAATACATGGAATCACAGCATCTCCATAACCCCAGACAACATGGTTTCAGAACAGGGCGCTCTTGCCTATCACAGTTGCTGGACCACTCTGACATGGCACTAGATGCCATGGAAGACAAACAAAACGCTTTGACAAAAAAAAGCCTTTGACAAATGTGACCATTGTGTTATTGCACATAAAATGCGTTCAAAAGGAATTACCGGAAAAATAGGCAGATGGATATACAACTTCCTGACTAATAGAACCCAATGTGTAGTAGTCAACAAAATAAAATCTGGACCATCAACCGTAAAGAGCTCAGTCCCCAAGCGTACTGTGCTTGCTCCAATACTTTTTCTCATCCTCATATCGGACATAGACAAGGACACAACCTATAGTACTTGATCATCCTTTGCAGATGACACTAGAATCTTCACGAGAGTAGGCAACATAGAGGACACGGCAAACCTCCAATCAGATGTAAATCAGGTCTTTCTATGGGCTACAGAAAATAACATGGTGATTAACGAACATAAGTTTCAGCTCATGCGCTACGGAAAAAATAAAAAATATAAAAACGGAAACCACTTACAAAACTCAGTCAAATCATAACATTGAACGGAAAAGCAACGTAAAGGATTTGGGTGTACTGATGTCAGAAGGCCTTACATTTAAAGAACACAATAAAGTAGCCGTCACAACTGCAAGAAAAATGACAGGATAGATAACAAGAACTTTTCACACTAGAGATGCTATACCGATGATGATAGTTTTCAAGACGCTAGTGCTCTCTAGAGTGGAATACTGCTGCATAATGAAAGCCCCTTTCAAAGCTGGAGAAATTACTGACCTATACTTATGCATTTATCTTCGGTTTAACACAACAGGCACCAGACACACGCTAGGCATCATACACACTAGGATAAAACAAACATTAGGCCAGAAGTCAGAAAAGAATTCAAAGAATTTTACTGGAAAGGCTTGCTGTTAGGAAAGGAAGTAATTGAGATGAATTAATGCACAGTATGTCAATTTTGTGAAATATATGATAAAGGAACAAAAACATTTATACCAAAACAAAGATGCAGAACTAGGAAACAGGATTTGTTCAACTGAAATTTCAAGACGGACAGAGACCAAAAGACACAAAAATGGAATCAATATACGAAGAGGCCAAACCCCCAAACATACCAGTAATACAAAGAGAAACAACTACACGGCAGTGAGGAGAAAGGCAGAAAGAAATTTTGAAAAAAAGGAACAAACAAATGTAAAGTAGAACAAATCATATTCTATAAATACAGCAACAACCAATTGCAGGTAAAGGATAATATTCAGAGCTTTTAAATGCATGGATGGCGAAATACTCAAGAAATTGTTCACGACTTTTGTTAGACCAAAGTTGGAATATGCAGCGGTTGTATGGTGCCCATATCTTAAGAAGCACATAAACAAACTGGAAAAGGTGCAAAGACATGCTACTAAGTGGCTCCCAGAACTGAAGGACAAGAACTATGAGGAGAGGTTAGAGGCATTAAATATACCAAATATACTACACAAATATATATACACATGCACAATAAACTACCCTACACAGGCTGAGTATGGTGTGTACAATAAATTATTAGCTAAAAGATAAGACTGAGTTTGTATAAATGGGGGTTAAGTCAGAGTGGGAAAATGTAAGTGGAGTGCCTAAAAACCCTGTCCTGGGACCTCTGTAATTCATAATATATACAAATAATTTAGACTCAGGTTTGATCAGCAATATTTGAAAATTTCCAGACGATACAAAAGGGATTTTTTTCTGGATTCAGGATTATTTTTTTATGGCTGAAAACAGGTTTTCAGCAATAAAAGAAATACAGTATTGCTGGAACAACCGTCGACATCTTCAAGAGAAAACCTGAACATCTTCAAGAAGTGAAGATGACCTTGAGAAGAAGTATAGGTTGGGAGAAGTATAGGTTAGGAATTGTCTCCAAAGAATTCTCAAAGAATTACTCGTTATTGCTATCCAAGATAATTAGACGAGCCAAAGCTAAATACTACGAAGATAAATTTACCCAAATAAAGAGTACCTTACCTAAAAATATGTATGTACCTTACGTAAATAAACATTTGATTTTGAAGTGCCGGACAAACAAGGCTGTGGTGGATATGTGGGCCTGAGGGGCCTGTCCAAGCAACAGCCTGTTGGACCAAGCTCTCACATGTCAAGCCTGGCCTTGGAAGGGCTTGGTGAGTAGAACAACTACCAGAACCCTATAATGCATGTATCAAGGTGTCCAGGCAGTGAGCACCACATAATGCAGTGCAGTCCTGTAAGAATAAGCACAGTAAGTATGGGCATGGAGGGGGTGCAGCAGTGGCTTGTGAAGGGCTGGAGAGTAAATGGACATGCCCAGGGGTAAAAAGCATTAGGGTAACAGAACATAGCCCATAAAAATAGTAATGACAATGAATGAATAATTATATGAATGCAATAATACTTCATATCTCAATAGGAATACTAAGCAGGATGCAAGACAAGGTACTGGTGGTGATAGTGGTTGGTACAAGTCCTCACATCCCCACAGACACCAGTAACAGCCCTCACCTCCCAACACAGTACCCTTGTAGCGAGTTAATCTTATACTCGCTTCATTATCTTATAGCATAACTAATTAACACTAATTACAGAAGCTACACAGGTGATACTTTGGTGTGAGTTGAGCGCACTGAGCGTCGGTATCGCTACACCCGTTCCTTAACAACCCTTTGGACCTTTATTACAGAAAAATAGAATCAATTAATTTAATAAAATATAAAATATAAGTGCTTACTTACGATAATACTATCGGTGGAACACAAAATCTTCTTCTTCTTGATAGTAGGTGCAGTTTGCATGAAGGGTTAGTCCTCGCCATGACTGAACTGACGACAAAATGGCCGATGTGTTGATATGGCGTCAGGTGACGCTGTGACGTCACAGGTGAGGGACGCTTTGCGCATTACTCCCTCGTACTTAAAAAGTACTACAGGTACTTTTTGGTTTTATTTTTGAATATGGCAGAAGTTGGACAGCTTTTCAAATCATTATAAGGGAGTGAGTTCCATAGACTAGGTCCCTTTATTTACATAGAGTGTTTACATAGATTAAGTTTGACTCTGGGGATATCAAAGAGATATTTATGTCTGGTGGGGACGTGGCCATGTGTTCTATTACATCTGTCCAGGAAGAGTTTCAGAACAGGGTTTGCAGTTAGAAAAAGGGCTTTATAAACGTAATTTACACAGGAGAATGTATGGAGTGAATTTGTTTAGCATGTTTAAGGATTTGAACAAGGGAAGCTGTGTGTTGTCTGAAGGTAGAGTTATTTATTGTCCTGATAGCAGATTTTTTACTGGATGATGATGGGCTTGAGGTAGTTTGCAAGAGGTTGAACCCCAAGCACAAACGCCATAAGAATGATAGGGATAGATAAGTGCATAATAGAGTGAGAGGAGAGCAGAGTAGGGTACATAATATCTGATCTTAAACAGTATACCAACTGTTTTAGAAACCTTTTTAGTTATGTGTTGTATATGGGTGCGGAAGTTGAGTCTCTTGTCTAAGTATAGGCTAAGAAACTTTCCATCATTTTTATTGCTAATGTTTACATTATCTATCTTAAGCTGAATTGCATTTGTTGATTTGTTTCCAAATAAGATATAGTAGGTCTTTTCTATGTTTTGTGTGAGGTTTGTTGGTTGACATCCACAAGTAGACTTTTTTAATTAATTGTTTACAACATTATTTAACAGGAGTGGGTTGGGGTCAGAGTAGATGAGTAGTATCATCAGCCAACAATATAGGTTTAAGTATGTTAGAGGACATTAGGGAGATCATTGATGTATATAAGAAACAGGAGGGTCCTAGGATGCTGCTCTAGCCCTAGGTCAATATTGAAATCACCTCTGAGAACTATGTGATTTTTGTTGAGATTATTGTTTATGATAAGGTTCCTCAAGTTGTTATTGTATTTGTGTCTAGCTTCAGACACAAGCATGTTACAGTTATGTCTTAAAGAGTTGAGAGCAATTAAGGATGATAAAGAGTCACTTACAACTAATGTATCAAGTTTTGGATACTTGTACACATTTCAGTGCAAGGAGCAAGGCAAATAGTTCAGTCTGAAGGGTAGAGGCCCAGTTGTTTATACGGACTCCCCACTCAAAATATAAGTCATATCCTATTGCCAGGACAACTGCACTTCCAGCTGCACCCGTTGGGCGCTGTAGGAAACCTCAGTGTATATGATTTGAGAGAGAGAATGCTCTGTGGACAGAGCATCAGTATGGCTTAAGACGTTGAGCTTTGCCTCAAGACAAAGCTGGGACTGATCTCTAATTTGCTCCTTTGATGGAAAGGGAGGGATTAAAATTGAAAAGGGTGTAATTTCCTACAGTGCAGGAAAGTGCTATTGTTGTCTCTCTTGGTACAAATTATAAATCTGATACTTTCTGAGTTCAGTTCCAATTTTATTTATCTATTTGAAACAATGTTTACATTCAAATAAAGAAATTCTGAGGGCTTCTGTGCAAGGGTTAGGATGAGCTAGCCTAAGCATTTTTATACCAATTTGACAGTTATTTTCAGTAACACGATAAACAACGCTCGGAATATTAAGTTCCTTTCTCATATTAAGTATCTTTGTGGTACGAAGGCACCCAAGGATTATCCTCAAGGCTTCGTTCTGCAATTTTTCAAGCCCTCCAAGCTTTCTTTCAGGATGCCTTAAAGTTAGTTTAGTTCATTTATTATGCACCCCATACCCATCTTGTGGGCGGTAGTGGAAAGGGTTGCAGAGGCACATAATGGGCTCAGGGACTGAACCCAACAATTCATTTAGCTAAGCAAGTTACAATCTTGATGAGCTAGTTAAAAATTCAGTATAAGTCGTCACATCAACAATAGGTTCGAGATCGATCACAAGTACAGTTTCTAAATTAAGCAACTGACATATGTGGAGAGCTAGTGTCACAATTGATATGTTTGTCCTGCACACCGCTCCCCATCCAGTGGGCAGCGGTGGATAGGTTACATCACTTAGTTACTACTTACAGTTAGCAAACTGGGGATATTTGGCTAAAATTTCTGGTACCAGATCATTTTGAATGAAATATTGACACATCGTTGGTACATTGGTTATAGAATTGTCTCTGAATTCACTATCACATAGTGACGAAGGGGTGTGCAAATAATTTTGTTGACAGTTAACATTTGGTCAGGTCTACATCGGCAGATATGAGAATTCCCAGAAATACTTGTAACCGAGTCTAAGCCGAGCAGTAGTAACATCTAGAAGTCTGCTGATTTTATTGGATGAACCATAGATGTGTGGCTCCTTTTGCATAATAGTATTGAACGAAAGTTAATCTCCCCAACACTTTCGCGTTTTGGGCAAGTTACCCCTCCACTCTCTCCATTTTTGTTTGGACATTCCCAGGTAGTGCGCGGAAATACTGAAAAGTGTATACTCTTTTCAACTTTGTCACCTTAATTCTCGTCCTATGTCTTTCATTTTGGTATCAATGCGTTCGCAATAGAATTCCCAACAGAACTATGTGCATATAATGTCAAAGACAGCAGCGCGCTCCACCCGCCGACAAGATGAATGTAGGCCAAGGGTACCAGAAAAAGAAAGCTGAGCCACCCTCAGGCAACTCTCATTACATTAGAGAGCGTGATAATACTGAAAAGTGTATACCCTTTTCAACTTTGTTACCTCAATTCTCATCCTAGTTTTTTCAATTTGGCATCAATGTGTTCGCAATAGAATTCTCTACAGGACTAAAGGCATATAAACTCCAAAAGCCCGGCTTACCATCCGCAACAAACAGAGTAAGCGAGAGTGTGTTACCAGGGAGCGCACAAGAGCGATAAAATGTATACACTCTTTTCATTTTGGTCACCCCAATTGTCATCCTAGGTCTTTCATTTTGGTATCAATGTGTTAGCAATAGAATTATCTACAGGTTTAAATGCATATAAACTCCAAAAGCAAGGTGTACCATCCGCACAAAACAGAGAAAGTGAGAGAAAGTAACCCGGGAGCACTCTAGTGCAATGTAATGTGAACACTCTTTTCACTTTGGTTACCTCAATTCTCGTCATATGTCTGTCATTTTGGTATCAATGTGTTCGCAATTGTATCTGCTGGCATTTTACCCTTTGCTTGGATCTGAAGGGTTTTAGGCTCACCACGATGCAATCTGATAGTACCACAGGTGTATATACCTATCTTCAAGCAGCAATTCACTCATTCAAACAGACTTATAATAGTTATCCATATATAAATGGTAATCTTTGTTCTACCTGTTAACCTGTCATATGAAGAAAGACCTACCAACCTAACCCCCAAAATGTCAATCCATATCTTTTATTTTAAACAATGCTGTTTTGTTGACCAAATTGTATTTTTACTCTTTTCTGTCATGTTTCTCCACCCCTGTTTTTTCCCTTTTTTTCTTATTTTTTCTCAACATAATTCATACTTTAATTATGCGGATCAGGACATCACCTGATCAAACACATCAAACATCGTTTGACCACCATCAAAACACACACATTTCGTGTGTGTTTGACGCTCACTGATATGTACCAGCGTTGTTTTATATATGGTGCTATTCTATCTTACGCTTTGTTGCTCTTTTTACCTACGGGCTCATAGAACATTCTATTGCGAAACATTGGCACAAAAATGAATGACGTACATACAATAATAATGTCAGGACAGTGATATAATTATAAACTTTCAAAGCACTGTATCGCCCATGTGTCGTCTTGTCACCAATACTGGGTAACAGTTCCGCCACTTCCCACACTCTTGCGGGTGGGCAGCGACCATTATTCTACGTTTATATTCATATCACCGTGTTGGGAATTTCATTGCGAGTACATTGATACCAAAATTAACGCTGTAGGACAAGTGTTGGAAGTGATAACAATCCCAAGAGTAAAAACATTTTGTTGCTCTTGGGCACTCACGGCGAGTCATCTACGTAGGTATTTATTGGGTGCTGGTATTCATATAACTTTTGGTGACCGTTTTTGCTGATTTTCTTCTAGAGAATGTTATTGCGAACACGTTGGTACCAAAATGAAATACATAGCTCGAGAACTAAGGTCAGGAGAGTAAAAAGAGTATACACATTTTTGGTTTTGACGCTTAATTAAGGTTATTGTGAGTACTCATCGCCTGCCTAGAAACTGGAACTAGTAATTCCATCTATCATACATATCATACAAGAGGAGCCACACATCTATGGATCATCCAATAAAATCAGCAGACTTCTAGATGTTACTACTGCTCGGCTTAGACTCGGTTACAAGTATCTCTGGGAATTCTCATTATCTGCTGATGTAGACCTGACCAAATGTAAACTGTGTCAACAAAATTATTCGCACACCCTCCGTCACTATGTGATGGAGTGCGAAAAGATACATGAATTTAGAGACAATTCTATAACCAATGTTCCAGCGATGTGTCAATATTTCATTCAAAATGATCTGCTACCAGAAATTTTAGCCAAATATCCCCAGTTTGCTAACTGTAGATAACAACTAAGTGATTGTAACCTATCCACCGCTGCCCACTGGATGGGGGACGGTGTGCAGGACAAACATATAAATTTTGATACTAGCTCTCCACATATGTCAGTTGCTTAATTTAGAACCTGTACTTGAGGTCGATCTCGAACCCATTGTTGATGTGATGACTTATATTGAATTTTGTAACTAGCTCATCAAGATTGTAACTTGCTTAGCTAAATGAATTGTGGGGTTCAGTCCCTGAGCCCATTATGTGCCTCTGTAACCCTTTCCACAACCGCCCACAAGATGGGTATGGGGTGCATAATGGGGTGGGGTGTCTTGGCCAAACGTGCCACATCAAAACCACAAGTTGACATTGAATGTGAATTAACAATGAGACAAGTAAGATTTATACTAATACATTTATACTAACTCTGTTGAGCGTTGACCATTTATACATCAAATCTGTTGATGTGAGCACTTTAGTTTAGTCTGCCGTTTAAAGAAAAAAAGAGCATATCAATGGTATATCACAGAAAACGAATTTATCATAAACTCATGTATTTGTCTTATCATATTGAACTGCATTCATATTTTTAATATATAACAATATGAATATACAAATTTCTGTAAATCCCCTACCTTGTTGGAATCTGTGGAAATGAATGAGCAAATGTGCTGGCTGAAGGCGCTGAAGGAAACCACATTGGTTTCATTTTGGATACAAATGTCCATGGAAATTCAAAATGGAAACTAATTATATAGTTGAACCTGCAGAGACGAGTTTAAGAATCTGTGTTGAGAGTGATGGACACAGCCTTCACAATTATACTTCAGAGAATGTAAACATCTAAGAGTCATTAGAAATATGTGTAGAATAATAAACCCTACATTGTTTGAGTTAGGGAAAACACCATTTGTGATATATAGATACTATAGCTGTTCCTAAAGATTCACCCTTTTTTGCACCAGCAAGATAACATATAAGATTTTAAGAGTTGACGAATGTTAATATTCTTGTTTGATAAACTGTGAACTTGAGACATAGTTAATAAGAACATATTAACACAACAAAATGTTTTCAAAATCCTTAACACCACTTTCCAGCAACTTATATAATTTATATAAATTATTTTAGAGAATAATACATAAATTATATATTTAAACATGATATAGTGTTTAGTGGAATGTATAAGGAGTCAAATTGTGTTAAAAAGAGCAATTTTTAGAAAATTTGGAAAAATACTTTTTTCTGTTCAAATTATAACTAAATGGATTATAAAGGTTTCACTCAGCCAATATATATCATTCACAATTTATTAATGAATTTTACAAAAAAACACCATAAATTTTATATTTAAACATGTAAAAACTATTTGTTTTACATTTGGAAGAAAATAATTGTAGAAAAACAATTTATAATTAAACCTTTGTGTTTGGATTTTTTGAGTAAAAGTTTCTCAAAGGCTCTCCTGCACCATTCTCAATGCAAATCATTCCCACACCTATGGCAAGAGATAGGCGAACGTTGTGTAGATGATTTGTGTTTGCTGGGTATGGCCGGGCATGATAGCCGGGCATTATGGCCGGGCATGATAGCCGGGCATTATGGCCGGGCATGATAGCCGGGCATTATGGCCGGGCATGATAGCCGGGCATTATGGCCGGGCATGATAGCCGGGCATTATGGCCGGGCACTATGGACGGGCATGATAGCCGGGCATTATGGCCGGGCATGATGGCCGGGCATGATAGCCGGGCATTATGGCCGGGCATGATAGCCAGGCACTATGGCCGGGCATGATAGCCAGGCACTATGGCCGGGCACTATGGACGGGCATGATAGCCGGGCATTATGGCCGGGCATGATAGCCGGGCATTATGGCCGGGCATTATGGCCGGGCACTATGGACGGGCATGATAGCCGGGCATTATGGCCGGGCATGATAGCCGGGCATTATGGCCGGGCATGATAGCCGGGCATGATAGCCGGGCATTATGGCCGGGCATGATAGCCGGGCATTATGGCCGGGCATGATAGCCAGGCATTATGGCCGGGCACTATGGCCGGGCATGATAGCCGGGCATTATGGCCGGGCATGATAGCCGGGCATTATGGCCGGGCATGATAGCCGGGCATTATGGCCGGGCATGATAGCCGGGCATTATGGCCGGGCATGATAGCCGGGCATTATGGCCGGGCATTATAGCCGGGCATTATGGCCGGGCACTATAGACGGGCATGATAGCCGGGCATTATGGCCGGGCACTATGGACGGGCATGATAGCCGGGCGTTATGGCCGGGCATGATAGCCGGGCATTATGGCCGGGCATGATAGCCGGGCATTATGGCCGGGCATGATAGCCGGGCATTATGGCCGGGCATGATAGCCGGGCATTATGGCCGGGCACTATGGACGGGCATGATAGCCGGG
>NC_091156.1:42768227-42853227 GCF_040958095.1 Procambarus clarkii | reverse complement strand
TTCAGTTGCATATAGTCCTGGGGACCATTCAGGCTTGTTCGCATTTGTGTTCCTCACATGTGCCCCAAAGAATGAGGTGATTTGATAAACTGCTATGCCCAAGTTTACCATCCGAGTGCCGGCGGGGAAGTGGTTCAAATAGCTTTCGCTATCACTTCCTTATGTCCAGTCATGATGGTCAAGATGATTAAGGCGTCCTGCACATATCAGTTGTGTTGCTCCTGGCAGTATGGGTTCGAGTCACTTCTGAGGTGTGAGTTTTCAGTTGCATATAGTCCTGGGGACCATTATGGCTTGTTCGCATTTGTGTTCCTCATGTGTACCCCAAAGAATGAGGTGATTTGATAAAATGCTACGCCCAATTTTAGATTACCATCCGAGTGCTGGCGAGAAAGTGGTTCAAATAGCTTCGGCTATCACTTCCTCAGCACTTTGGTGCTGAGGAAGTGATTATCAACATCACCTCAACACTTCGGTGCTGAGGTGATGTCGATAATCAAAACCAGGATAATCAAGAAACTAACAACATTATATGGAGGACCTATGGCAATTCCACGACCGAGAGACGGCTTCCTGAACCTTGCAAGAATCATCCTCACTGAGGACCACGTCACTCTTCCTAAATCTGGGTATAAACTGTCACGTTATGTCCAGACCAAGTGAGATGGCCCGGAAAGTGGAGTTGGAAATTCTGTTGGACGACATATTCGACCTCGAGACACAAAAGAAGGTCACCACCAAGGACACCTTACAAGCAGAACTTATCGCAGAAGGAGGAAAGAATCGAGGCAACTACAGAAGCACCATACTGTCTTCCGAGCTCAAAGCGGCAGCTAAGAGCCTTTGTGAGAACAAGGAGATAGTCGTCAGGAGAGGTGACATGTCGCCAATATATGTCATTCTTAAAAAACGACGAATATCTGGCGAAAATGAACCTCATACTCTCTGACCAAACTAAATTCCAAATGGTAACGAAGGACACTACAGCCGAATTGAAAGCAAAGGTCAACAAATTGATCAAAACTGTGAACGCTAGGAAATCCGGACTCCACCTGCCAAAGATTATTGGTGAATACAAACCTGGAAACGCGTATGGAAATGTCAAGACACTCAAGCCTGGAAACCCACTTCGGCCAATCATCAGCCAGATACCCACACCTACGTACAGACTGGCGAAGCGACTCAACGGCTTGCTGACTCCTTATGTCCCTTGTGCCTTCAGCCTGATGTCTCGAAAGAAATTTGTTGATTTACTAGGGGGAACATGGGCCACAGGGATAAGAGCCTCATTGGACGTAGAATCACTGTTTACCAACGTACCTGTGGATGAAACAATCGGGATGATAGCGGACAGAGTGTATCCTGATCCGGCCTGTACTCCTCTTGAAATACCAGAAAACATTCTTAGGAAACTACTCCAAGCTTGTATTAAAGAGGCACCCTTCTTGAGCCCGGATGAGCACATGTATAAGCAAGTAGATGGAGTCGCCATGGGTTCTCACCTAGGTGTCCTGTTTGCGAACTTCTACATGGGTACCATCGAACAAAAGGTCTTAGTCCACATGAACTTGAAACCGGCCATATACTGCAGGTATGTTGACGACATTTCTACACAGGTACCTGATGTCAGACATCTGCAGGAGCTGAAGGAGGCATTTGAGCGGAATTCTGTATTGCGTTTCACTTACGAGATGGAGAAGGATGGGAAGCTGCCCTTTCTAGATGTAACAGTCATGGAAAGGAGCGGAGGTTTCCACACTGCAGTCTACACTAAGGAAACAAACATAGGAATGTGCCTCAATGCCAACAGTGACTGCCCAGACAGGTACAAGAGGAGTGTTGTTAACGCTTATGTCGACCGTGCTCTCAGCCACAGCTCAGGATGGAAGCAAGTCGATGAAGAACTATGTAGGGTAAGGCAGGTCCTAGTCAACAGCAGCTTCTCCAATGGTTTCGTTGAAGACATTATAAGAAGGAAGGTGAAATGCCATGCAACCTCTGAAGAGACAACTAACACAACACCTGTACTCCCTATTAGACTATTTTACAGCAACTTCTTTTCCACAGCTCATAAAACGGAGGAAAGGGTCCTGAAAGATATTGTTAATAGAAACGTTATCCCTACAGACAAAAATCAGAAGATACAATTGACGATTTACTATAGAACCAAGAAAACTGCCAACCTACTCATGAGAAACTCTCCAGACACAAAGCAGAACGCTTTGAAAGAGACCAATGTCGTCTATGCCTTCAAATGCCCACTTGGGGACTGTAAGCCTCAAAGAACTCAGTATAGAGGCAAGACAACTACATCTCTTTCCAGGCGATTAACGATGCATAAGCAACAGGGCTCCATTAAGGAACATATAATCTCTTCCCACAACCAGACCATCACCAGAGAAGTCCTAACAAAAAACACGGAAATCATCGATAGATACTGCGATATCAGACGGCTTTTATATCTGCGAGGCACTACACATTAAGAAGTCAACACCAGCAATCAACAACAAATTAATGAACAACTATATTCTTCCCTCTTCAAGACTCCACACCAATATAGAAGCATCAAGAAATATGGGCCAATAGGCCCTTTGCATTTACTTCCATTCTTCCCCTTTAACTTTACCCAATATTACCCAACATTACGTGTTCTATCTTGTGTTGAAAGTTTGTTCTCACCTCATCCAAAACTGTTGTAACATATCACCTCACCCAAATGCAGGTATATAAAATGATAAGCCGTTTGAATTGTAGCATAGTAAGAAATCTGTTTTAGTGTTTGCAGGTTATAGTTGTGTGTGTGTAAACTAAAGTCTTTGATAATGTAATAAGTTATTACGAAACGCGTTCAAGTGTCGCGTCAGACTAGAAATAAAAATGAATTTTGGAGAACTGATTTTTCAATTACCATCGACAGTGAAAAGAACCATAAGAAATATTGATAAAATCATGTTAGAATTATTAATCTTACTTTTTTCGGTCATATTTAAAAATATATGTCTACAGGAAAGACTGCTACCAAAATATACTAATTGTTATGGACCCGAGTCCAGCGTCGTAGCACGGAGCTGTGACGACAACGCCATCTGTGGGTCAGCTCCCGAAACCCCCTCCAAATGGACGACGCCATCTAGTGAGGACGGGATATACCGGCCACAGGGGCTGGTTTCCTGTCTTCATCAGTTCGTAACATAGCCGCTGCTGACCTCTGGTGAGGTGGCGCTTAGACAGCAACGCCATCTATGGAGTGGATAGGTGGACGTTTGTGTCTAAGTCTGTAAGTGAGGTGGCCTAGAGTGTCCCTAGTACTAATGACGTGTTTGATTACAGAGTCGACCTGGGACTGCTGTATCGGATGATGGGGCAGTCTACCCAAGGCAGCCATAGTCTCTCCACGTGTTTGCTGCAGAAGCTGTGAGTCACCCCCGGACGAACACTGTTGAGTGCGTTAGCCTGCCTGTGACGTGGCAGTACCAGGAATCGTCTTATCTGGGGGCTGGCTGGTGGGAGAGACTGGCCACTGTGGTGCAGAGAGAGGAGAGTGATCAGCGGAATCACACGAGGCTCCTGCCTAGGGCTTGCAACCCTAGTATCGGTCGTGGAGTGGCCTATACAGCGGAGCTGATTGGAACCTGCCAGCTACAGGCTGGATTTGTGGTTGAAGGCCTCCACGACGGTGCACCCAGTGGGACTGTGATTTGGCTGGCCTGTGGCCGGGGTAGACTCGCCAAAAGAATCAGAGGATTCATCGTGGTCCACGACAAAGAGAACCAGGGCTACTCATCGTGAGCATTGTGGAGCATCCAGCGTCTTCAGGGGAAGACGATTCTGTACATTGTGTGTATATACCCCCTGTGTGACAGTTTATATATTTATTTATGATGGTGGTGATTATATATACAAAACCAGTGTATTTGTATCCCTTCCCCTTTAATTTACTTGCGTTACGGAACACACCCCTTGAAAGCCACTACTAACTTGGGGCCGGATACCCAAACTCTAATAACATCAGAGAAGAACCCAGTTGCGACCCAATAGGGTCGTAACATAATTGGCATCCCCAGTGGGATCCGACCCCTTGTCAAGTATGTTTGACAGGGGTGGTGATGTAGCGCAATCCCCTGTAAATAATTCCCCCTGCTTGTAACTATTAGGACGTTATACGTCCTGTGCGGTGTTCGGTGTGATTCAGTGCAATATTGTAGAGTGCGGTGCTCGCTGTGACTAAGTGCAATATTGTGTAGTGCGGTGCCTGGTGTAATTACGTGCAATATTGGCAAGTGCGGTATTAGGTGTGATAAAGTGCAATATTGACGTATTACAGTGCTCGGTGCATTAAGTGCTAAAGTGAAAGCGGTGTGTTAAGTGCTAGTGTTCCATCTAAGCGACAATGGCAGAAAAAGCGACCATCGACGATCTGGACGACGTTCAGGCCTTTCTGAACAAGGAGGACTGTCTTGCCAGATTGAAATATTTGGGGAAACAGGAACTCGTATTAGTAAGTGCCTATTTGGAGATAAAGATACGTGCCAGTGATTCCCGTGTGGAGATCTTGTTTAAGGTTCACAAGCATTTGAAGGCAGAGGAGAAACAGGAAGGCGAGGCACAAATTACAAAAGAAAGTGAGGAAGTAGCTTCCACTGAAAAGGAAGATAAGGGCAGTGACATTGAAAGTGATGTAGGCGAGCTGAATATAAGCTTGCTAACTGTCAAAATGCGTGCCTCTGAAATAAATCGCGAGATAGAATGTAAGAAATTAGAAATGGAAAGAGAGAGACAAGAAAAAGAGTTGGAGTTGAGGCGTTTAGAATTAGAAAAAAGGAAAGAAGAGCGAGAAAGAGAAGAAAGAAGAGAAAAGCGAGAAAGAGAAGAGAAACGAGAGAGAGAAGAAAGAGAAAAAGAAAGAGAAGAGCGAGAAAGAGAAGAGAAACGAGAGAGAGAAGAATGAGAAAGAGAAAGAGAAGAACGAGACAGGCAAGAACGACGAGACAGAGAGGAAAAAGAGAGACAACATGAGCTAGAAGTATTGCAATTAGGTGGTGGGAGGCAAACAATGGAAACGAGTAGTTTCGATCCGGTAAGTAACATCAAAATGGTCCCGAAGTTCAACGAGAAGGAAGTTTCGAAGTTCTTCGCGGCCTTCGAGAAAGTCGCAGCCTCTTTGGAGTGGCCAAAGGAGAATTGGGCCATCATGATACAGTCCGTACTGACTGGGAAGGCCCAAATCGCCTACTCCACATTGTCCCATGATGACTCCAGCGATTACAACAAGGTGAAGAAGGTCGTGCTCATGGCGTACCAATTGGTACCTGAGGCGTACAGGCAGAAGTACAGGAACCTGAAAAAGACCTCGGAGCACACGTTCACCGAATTCGCGACCATCAAGGCACGGCTTTTTCAAGAGTGGTGTGCTTCTCGGAAGGTGGAGACCAAAGAAGACCTCGAGCAGCTCATACTGTTAGAGGACTTCAAAGACTGTCTGTCTGGAGATCTAAAGACGTACTTAGAGGAACAGCAGGTAGAGACCTTACGTGCGGCAGCCACCATGGCTGAAGAGTACATCTTAACGCATAGGTCTTCTGCTAAGTATGTCCCGAGGAATTACCTACGCCGGTTTGACAAACCTCGTCAGGAAGAGGAGAGACCCGTCCCACAAAGCACTAAGAAGACGCCCCCAAGTAGCCCTCGAAGGACCAGTCTTAACAGTCCGAAACACCGGAGTCCGAGGAGGAATATGGTGTGTTGGACTTGTGGGCAAAAAGGGCATGTAGCTGCTATGTGCCGAGGCAAAAGAGGTAGCGGCCCACATAGGGAGGTGATGTTGATGGGCTGTGTAAAACCACCAGTAGGAAGCCAGTCTATGACTAATCAGGAAGAACCAAGATTGTTTTCCCCTCACACTTCAGGCGGGTATGTATCGAGTGATCATACTGGTAGATCAGTGGTAGTGCTCAGAGATAGTGGAGCAGCCCAGTCCCTGATCGTGAGAAACTCTTTACCCGAGGGAGTGAGTGTGGATGGGAGACAAAAGGTTGTCCTGGTTGGGTTTCCTAGGACGCAGTATGTCGCCCCCTTAGTGCCGGTACATCTAGACTCGCCTTACTTCAGCGGCGCATGTGCATTGGCAGTAGTCGATACCCTACCTATAGCTGGGATTGACGTGATACTAGCCAACGACTTGGTGACAGATTGGAGCAACAATCATCCCAAGGTTGCGGACGAGTCAGCCGGAACAGCAAGGTCCGAGGTAACAGCTGGAAATGGTAATACCCAAGTACAGACAGACACGGAATTAGTTAACCTGTTTAATTCTTCCTCTCACCTACAGATTGACAGCATTCTTGCAGAGTCTCCTGATTCTTCTCCCGACAAGAAGCATGAGGTTATGATGGCAAAAGTGACTGAGCAAGAAGAGAGGCCTCGTGTACAAGCACCTACGGATACCAAAGAGTCTGGAGCGAAGGCACCTGAGTACTTGCGGCATGGCAAAGTACCACGTTCATTGAACCGGCCAGAGATTCCCCAGACGTCAGAGGTATGTGAGATATGTGCGAAAGTTCTAGTGCCTTCTTCGGTCCAAACCAGGCTAAGGGATATAGCCGGCTATGGACATGACAAGCTCATGAAACTTGTCCCTAAGTTGACCAAATGTTTCCTAGCGGTATTTTGTTTTATTCTTATGTGTGTTCTCAGTAAGGACCAGTGGACGACCCGACAGATAATGGCTCCCTTGAACATCACGAAGAGATCCCAGGGATTGGAGATTTACACTGCAAGTGTTGCAGTCAAAGAAGGGACCAGGAAGGTGATAGTAGATACAGGAGGTATGAGAAGTGATATTATGAGTGACTGTTTCCGGCAGGTTGACACCCCCCGCGTGATTGCTGAGCCTAGATGCAGCGTTATACGGAACCTTGGTCGACCTGACGGTGGCAGAGCGAATGCCATCTTCGATGTACGAGCAGCCCTGTTGGGACTAGGTGTGGGCCTAGTAGAGGAGTATGCTGTGAGTACTGATTTAACTATCGCTGTCACTCTATATTATCAGACCCCTGTATTCCAGGTTCCCGTCTCCCTGAATGACCACCGGACCGGTACCAGAAATGCCGTCTGTGAGATTTTTTTTTCTCTGACAGGTTATCAAAAGAATTAAGTCCTATTGATGTTACGTTAATCGCAACTACCTCGCAAGAGAGGCAGACCTTAAACAGCAACAGCTGCCAGTGGCAGATATTTAATCTTAAAGCCTAAGATCATAAGACCGCGGGAGCAAACCGCCAGGCGAAACCACACGGGTAACACCTGTCACTTAGGTCGCTGGCTCCTCCTAGTTAACAACTAATAAAGGGTAGCCGACGGATTCTCACCTCTTATTTATAGAAGTGTGGTGCTGTGCAATGGACTCGAGCTTTAGATACAGACTTGATATGAACATAAGCAGGCAAAGCGTTGCAGAACATAAAATGTGGGGCAGTAATATTGGAAGGTTTGACGTAAACGACCGTTTTCAATAACAAAACAATTTATTCACAAAACAAGACTAAAACTACTACACATTTAATTTACGTTACTTTACTCTCACTCCAGTGGCACATTACAGTACAGCTAATCAACAGCCTGATGGACCCACAGTATCCTTATCCCGTCGTCGCTGACTGAACAATGACACTAACTGAACACAGTGGTGCCCACTGGTAACGCAAGCTTGCAATCAATATTGTCACGGCTTCACGGTGACCAATACTATAATCACAAAGACTTGACTGGCGCTCGCTGCCCTCAACGAGATACCAAGTAACAAGGCGGTTAATCCAAGAATGATAACCCCTTATAAAAATCTTACGTTAACACTTGTCTCTCAGGACAATCAAAACAAAAGTTACTCTAATTGAATTTAAACAATTACGTTAATACACACGTGTCTCAACGGCACTTAAATGGCAGCAATAACTCGTAAATCAATTAATTACATCAACTTGAAAGTCAAGCATTCGGTGAGTAATTCCCAATTAATTACTGAATACAACAGCCTATTAATTCAGACGAGTATTGATAAAGCCTACTGTCTATCAACTGACAGTTCACTTCCGGTCTTACGACAAGATTACCTTAACGAGGGTAGACTACTGTACCACACACAAGGTTACAACACACTCCGTGTAAACAACAACATCAACACCTGGTGAATTCACTAAGTGGCGGTTACTAATTCTCTTTAATTCGCTACCAGTGCTTAATCACTCTGTCCGCAGACAGAGCTGATCAGTCCAACGAATTACAGCAGCTTAATTACAGCGCAATTGACTCCGATCATAACAGACCGTCAACCCCTTACGTTAATCACTCAATCAACGACAGTTCCTTAAATCGTTAACACTACGTTAGTCTTCACTTGACAATTCCTCCACTGCGTGAACTTCACTGTGACTGTTGCCTTTACACGTCCCTACGTTAATCACAACAATGTTAAACGAACAAGTGACCTCGTTAAGTAAATCGTGACCCCCGGTGACGTTAACTGACTTTAATTCTCACGGAATCCTTCACAGTACACAACGCCTTCCACCAAGGTCAAACTTGTCTCCGGTTTACACACACAGTACAACACAGTACATCACAGTACAACACAGTACATCCTTGCCACTCACGGCAAAACTTGTAAATGACTTCCCCCAGTAAATTATCCACCAATAATTCGCACTTTACCACAACACAACAGTAAAATATATAACCAAGGGAAATCTCCCTGTTACCACTTTTCACTGCTGAAAAAGGGAATCAAATTACAGGAATACATACACGGCACATAGAAAAAATAGAAGCAAATAACTCACTTTACTCTACCTCTGAATGTGTCACTAGGTGTCTTCACACACGTCAAAAATCACAGTTGGGCCCAAGCTCAACTTTATTACGGCAACAGGGTAGACTCACACGTCTCCAATTCCCATTCACCTCCCCAGGTGGTCACAGGGACAAAGGACAGACGGAACACTGGGGGCGAACCCAGCTTCAGAGTTTTATTACCCAAACGGAAACAATGTACTTACATCAATAATGCAGGCCCGCAACCTTCTCACACTCACACATACGCGTCAATCACACTCCCACTGCTGCTGCTGGATGATGACGTAGGCGACCTCACTTCCTACACGTGGTCAGGTGGAGCACAGGGTCCTAGACCATGGGGTTAGCTCCACACACACAGAGACCAGGATGGCGCAGACACACCGGCACAGGCAGGCCAAGGTTAGCGCACAACAGCAGGGATGCGGTACCACGCCCCTTCCACTTGACACGGTACCCCAGGATACGACGGTACACGGTGTGACACGGTACACGAGACCCGACACGGAGTCCTTCACTGTTCCTCAGAATTAGAACTTTTAAGGTTTCTCTCATAACACTGAAATCTTTTCCAGCACGTCTCCCAGCAGTATCTTCAAGCACAGATACGATAGACGGCTGATGTCATTTTTGTAGCCCGATAATTAAACACCTCACTCAGTCCAGTTCCTCTAAGATGGCGTCCTACAATTACGCGGCAAGATGACAAGTTCACACGGTTCGATACAAGCCCCTTTCCGATTACCGGATTCTTACACACGGCACACGGAAAGATAGCAAGATGTAGGCGTGACTTTAGTTACGTTGCAGGCGGTATTTCCCAATGCTTGGCCTAGCACGGGAAATGCGTCCACCCCAAGCAGCGTCCTAGGTAAGAATGTCTTTTCTCGCCAACACTATGCCTGGGGTACCATGCGGTACCCCTCAGCGTCTTGGCCAATCACGGTTCAGCATTTCTGAGGCCCAGGAGCTTAGCCAATGCCGCACCTGCCCCATGACGCTACTCCCTCTCTCACGAGGTGGACACGTGATAGGGGGGGTGGTCTACGGCCGTTAACCCCCCATACCTCCCTCTCTACACTTGACTTGTACAAAAGTTTCCCTGAAATCAACTCCCTCCTGTAATTTCCTTCACAGACCTGATACAGCGATCGGAATGACATCAATGGCTAGCACGACACCCAACACGACTGTGGAAAAGTTATATTCAGAAAGTTGAATCACGGTGCACATCACAGGTGCACTATGCAATTTCGTGCTTAATACAGTGCACGAGAGAGCAGGGAAAATATGTCTCCTGACACCGTCTGTGATCAGCCATCAACAGTATCACGACACAGGGAAGTGTCGATTCACCCCAGATCGCGTCCATACCTATCCTTACTCGAGGCACGTGAGATGGTTATGTCCCTGCTTGCCATCTCAGTGGAGGTGTGGAAGATCACATCAGGCAGGTCATCGCCTTCCATCTGCAAGTTTCCTTTGTGCCAGAGTTTCTCATTAGGACAGTTCTGTGGACAAGACAGCCTCGCCACTCCAGTTTATAGAGTACGTGAGTCCGAGTGAAGTTGTATCCATGTACTAATTTGGTTTTTTTTTTCTTTTAGAAACCCAAACCAAATCCTTTTTGGTGGGGAGGTGTTACGGACCCAAGTCCAGCATCGTAGCATGGAGCTGTGACGACAACGCCATCTGTGGGTCAGCTCCCGAAACCCCCTCCAAATGGACGACACCATCTAGTGAGGACGGGATATACCGGCCACAGGGACTGGTTTCCCGTCTTGATCAGCTCGTAACATAGCCGCTGCTGACCTCTGGTGAGGTGGCACTTAGACAGCAATGCCATCTATGGAGTGGATAGGTGTACATTTGTGTCTAAGTCTGTAAGTGAGGTGCCCTAGAGTGTCCCTAGTACTAATGATGTGTCTGATTAAAGAGTCGACCTGGGACTGCTGTATCGGACGATGGGGCAGTCTACCCAAGGCAGCCATAGTCTCTCCACGTGTTTGCTGCAGAAGCTGTGAGTCACCCCCGGACGAACACTGTTGAGTGCGTTAGCTTGCCTGTGACGTGGCAGTACCAGGAATCGTCTTATCTGGGGGCTGGCTGGTGGGAGAGACTGGCCACTGTGGTGCAAATAGAGGAGAGTGATCAGCGGAATCACACGAGGCTCCTGCCTAGGGCTCGCAACCCTAGTATCGGTCATGGAGTGGCCTATACAGCGGAGCTGATTGGAACCTGCCAGCTACAGGCTGGATTTGTGGTTGAAGGCCTCCACGACGGTGCACCCAGTGGGACTGTGATTTGCCTGGCCTGTGGCCGGGGTAGATTCGCCGAAAGAATCAGAAGATTCATTGTGGGTCACGACGAAAAGAACCAGGACTACTCATCGTGAGCACCGTGGAACATCTCGCGTCTTCAGGGGAAGACGATTCTGTACATTGTGTATTTATACCCCCTGTGTGACAGTTCATATATTTATTTATGGTGGTGGTGATTATATATACAAAAGCAGTGTATTTGTATCCCTTCCCCTTTAATTTACTTGCATTACGGAACACACCCCTTGAAAGCCACTACTAACTTGGGGCCGGATACCCAAACTCTAATAACATCAGAGAAGAACCCAGTTGCGACCCAATAGGGCCATAACACTAATATATATATATATATATATATATATATATATATATATATATATATATATATATATATATATATATATATATATATATATATATATATATATATATATATATATATATATATATATCTGATGTCTACCAGATGTCTGACATCAGGTGCCTGTGTAAAAATGTCGTCAACATACCTGCAGTATATGGCCGGTTTCAAGTTCATGTCGACTAAGACTTTTTGCTCGATGGCTTTGCTCGATTTTTGCCCCATCGAGCAAAAAGTCTTAGTCGACATGAACTTGAAACCGGCCATACACTGCAGGTATGTTGACGACATTTTTACACAGGTACCTGATGTCAGACATCTGCAGGAGCTGAAGGAGGCATTTGAGCAGAGTTCCGTGTTGCGTTTCACTTACGAGATGGAAAAGGATGGGAAGCTGCCCTTTCTAGATGTAACAGTTATGGAAAAGAGCGGAGGTTTCCACACTGCAGTCTACACTAAGGAAACGAACATAGGAATGTGCCTAAATGCCAACAGCGACTGCCCAGACAGGTACAAGAGGAGTGTTGTTAACGCATATGTCGACCGTGCTCTCAGCCACAGCTCAGAATGGAAGCAAGTCGACGAAGAACTCTGTAGGGTAAGGCAGGTCCTAGTCAACAACTGCTTCTCCAATGGTTTCGTCGAAGACATCATAAGAAGGAAAGTGAAACGCCATGCAACCTCTGAAGAGACAACTAACACAACACCTATACCCCCCTATTAGACTATTTTACAGGAACTTCTTTTCCACAGCTCATAAAACGGAGGAAAGGGTCCTGAAAGATATTGTTAATAGAAACGTTATCCCTACAGACAGAAATCAGAGGATACAACTGACGATTTACTATAAAACCAGAAAAACGGCCAGCCTACTCATGAGAAACTCTCCAGACACAAAACAGAACGCTTTAAAAGAGACTAACGTCGTCTATGCCTTCAAATGCCCTCTTGGGGACTGTAAGCTCCAAAAAAACCAGTATATAGGCAAGACAACAACATCTCTTTCTAGGCGTTTAACGATGCATAAGCAACAGGGCTCCATTAAGGAACATATAATCTCTTCCCACAACCAAACCATCGCCAGAGAAATCCTAGTAAACAACACAGAAATCATCGATAGATACAGCGATAGCAGGCGGCTTGACGTTTGCGAGGCACTACACATCAAGAAGTCAACACCAGCAATCAACAGCCAATTAATGCACAACTATATTCTACCCACCTCAAGACTCCGCTCCAATATAGAAGCATCAAGAAATATGGACCAATAGGCTTTCTACAAACACTTCTATTCAATACCCATTGTTTCGTGTTCTGTCTTGTGTTGATGAAATTAATACCCTATTAATACCACCTCTTGTTCTGTCTTGTGTTGATGAAATTAATACCCTATTAATGCCACCCCTTGTTCTGTCTTGTGTTAATGCCACATCACCCCTTCCACCTCACTCAAATGTAGATATAAAATCGGAGATGCGTAAGTTCTATTCAGTTGTGTATTTGTGAACTAAAGTCTTTGAAAATGTAATAAGTTTTACGAAACGCGCTCGCGTCGCGTCAGACTAGAAATAAAAATGAATTTTGGAGAATTGATTTTTGATTTACCTCCAACAATGAAAAGAAATGTACGAAAGATTGAGAAAATTCGTGTTAGAATTATTAATCTTACTTTTTCGGTCATATTTAATAATATATGTCTACAGGAAAGACTGCTACCAAAATATACTAATATATATATATATATATATATATATATATATATATATATATATATATATATATATATATATATATATATATATATATATATATATATATATATATATATATATTATATATATATATATATATTATAAATGCATATAACAAAATTAACAGAATATGACTCACTCCTAAGGTCAATAACCGTGAGAGTGTTAAACCTCTCCTTGCAAGATGACCAGTGGGACCAAGCAACGCTCTCAGTTAGACTCGGGGGTATAGGTATTCGCAAGGCGACACAGTTAGCATTGCCGGCATTCTTATCCTCGACCAGTGCTACAGGTGAATTAGTTAAGAAATACTACCGGAATACCTAAGAGGCTCCACTGGGATTCATGATCCTAAATTCGCGGAAGGATCTGGTCAGTGGGACACTCTTGTCAACTCTCACCCTCGACCGACTTTTCCAAATGACTGCAAACAGTCCAAATGGGATAGCCCCATAGTGAAAAACATAGCCACATCATTGCTGGGAGCAGCTTCCAGGAAGGACAGAGCGCGTCTTCTAGCTGTGAAAGCGCCCCATGCCGGGGACTTCCTGTTGGCAGTCCCTAATTCCACCTTGGGCATCCGCCTGGACCATCGCACCCTAAGTATTGGTGTTGCCCTGCGCCTTGCTGCCCCTATCTCCACCGAGCACCAATGTATTTGCAGCCATGCACGGGCAGACTAATACAGCAGCCAAGGTCTGATCTGTAAAACACAGGGAAAGACTGCCAGACATGAAGCAGTCAATGACATCATCAAGAGAACGTTTGGCTCCAGCTGGGGGCCCAGCACAAAGGGAGCCTCAGTTGTGCAGGCCTGACAACAGTCAAAAACACCCAGATGGAGTCACCCTGCAGCCATGGAGGGAAGGTAAACAGGTCGTATGGGACTGCAAGTGTGCATCTGCATTGGCTGATACCTATCTACCTTACAGCACAGCTGAGGGAGGTGGGGCAGCCATCTTCAGGGAGACCCAGAAAACCAACAAGTACAGGGACCTAGGACGTTGCTACAGGTTCGTGCCGATAGGCTCTAAGACTCTGGGCGCCTGGGGTAAATGTGCACCCAAGTTCCTGAAGGAGGTGGGCGAGAAACTCATTGAGAAAACTAGAGACCCAAGAGCGACCAATTTCATGTTCCAGCGCCTGAGTGTCGCTGTTCAGAGGAGAGTGTTGTAGTAGTGCAGTGTAGTAGTAGTCCACACTGCATTTATGTAGACTGCAGTGTGGAAACCTCCGCTCCTTTCCATGTCTGTTACATCTAGAAAGGGCAGCTTCCCATCCTTCTCCATCTCGTAAGTGAAACGCAATACAGAATTCCGCTCAAATGCCTCCTTCAGCTCCTGCAGATGTCGCTGTTCAGAAAGCACAAGTACCTTCCAGTAGCTGCCATAACTAGTACGCCAGCAGCTACTGGAAGGTAGTTGTGCTTTCTGGGTTCGAGGCCCACTGGTGGGTGTTGTCTAAAAATTGTTAATCTTCACTTGTGGTTTATGCAAGTATAGGCTTATAGCATGGACACGAGTTCTCCCACATTAACAGTGGCTTGATGAAAAACGTATAGTAACCTCTCACTATTCTGGTGCCCTTGGGAAGTGGGGATATTTGAGGTGTATATATACCTCGAAGTCTCTACTTCTTTTAAGGGTCTGAGTGGTGTAGTGGGTTAAGGCATACTAGTTATGGCAGCTACTGGAAGGTAGTTGTGCTTTCTGGGTTTGAGGCCCACTGGTGGGTGTTGTCCAAAGATTGTTAATCTTCACTTGTGGTTTATGCAAGTATAGACTTATACCATGGACATGAGTTCTCCCACATTAACAGTGGCTTGATGAAAAGCGTATAGTAACCTCTCACTATTCTGGTGCCCTTGGGAAGTGGGGATATTTGAGGTGTATATATACCTCGAAGTCTCTACGTCTTTTAAGGGTCTGAGTCGTGTAGTGGGTTAAGGCATACTAGTTAAGCAGCTACTGGAAGGTAGTTGTGCTTTCTGGGTTCGAGGCAGATCATCACCAGAGAACTCTTAACAAGATTTATCATATATATATATATTTGTATATATATATATATATATATATATATATATATATATATATATATATATATATATATATATATATATATATATATATATATATATATATATATATATATATATATATATATATATAACTGAAAACTCACACCCCAGAAGTGACTCGAACCCATACTCCCAGAAGCAACGCAACTGGTATGTACAAGACGCCTTAATCCACTTGACCATCACGACCGGACATAATGAGGTGATAGCCGAGGCTATTTGAACCACCCCACCGCCGGCACTCGGATAGTTATCTTGGGCATAGCATTTTACCAAATCACCTCATTCTTTGGGGCAACACGTGAGGAACACAAATGCGAACAAGCCTGAATGGTCCCCAGGACATATGCAACTGAAAACTCACACCCCAGAAGTGACTCGAACCCATACTCCCAGAAGCAACGCAACTGGTATGTACAAGACGCCTTAATCCACTTGACCATCACGACCAGACATAATGAGGTGATAGCCGAGGCTATTTGAACCACCCCACCGCCGGCACTCGGATAGTTATCTTGGGCATAGCATTTTACCAAATCACCACATTCTTTGGGGCAACACGTGAGGAACACAAAGTTGCCCCAAAGAATGAGGTGATTTGGTAAAATGCTATGCCCAAGATAACTATCCGAGTGCCGGCGGTGGGGTGGTTCAAATAGCCTCGGCTATCACCTCATTATGTCCGGTCGTGATGGTCAAGTGGATTAAGGCGTCTTGTACATACCAGTTGCGTTGCTTCTGGGAGTATGGGTTCGAGTCACTTCTGGGGTGTGAGTTTTCAGTTGCATATGTCCTGGGGACCATTCTGGCTTGTTCGCATTTGTGTTCCTCACGTGTTGCCCCAAAGAATGAGGTGATTTGGTAAAATGCTATGCCCAAGATAACTATCCGAGTGCCGGCGGTGGGGTGGTTCAAATAGCCTCGGCTATCACCTCATTATGTCCGGTCGTGATGGTCAAGTGGATTAAGGCGTCTTGTACATACCAGTTGCGTTGCTTCTGGGAGTATGGGTTCGAGTCACTTCTGGGGTGTGAGTTTTCAGTTGCATATGTCCTGGGGACCATTCAGGCTTGTTCGCATTTGTGTTCCTCACGTGTTGCCCCAAAGAATGAGGTGATTTGGTAAAATGCTATGCCCAAGATAACTATCCGAGTGCCGGCGGTGGGGTGGTTCAAATAGCCTCGGCTATCACCTCATTATGTCCGGTCGTGATGGTCAAGTGGATTAAGGCGTCTTGTACATACCAGTTGCGTTGCTTCTGGGAGTATGGGTTCGAGTCACTTCTGGGGTGTGAGTTTTCAGTTGCATATGTCCTGGGGACCATTCAGGCTTGTTCGCATATATATATATATATATATACATATACATATATATATATGATAAATCTTGTTAAGATTTCTCTGGTGATGATCTGGTTGTGAGAAGAGATTATATGTTCCTAGATGGCGCCCTGATGCTTATGCATTGTTAGTCGCCTGGAAAGAGACGTTGTTGTCTTGCCTATTTACTGAGTTCTTTGGGGCTTACAGTCCCCATGTGGGCATTTAAAGGTATAGACGACGTTAGTCTCCTTCAAAGCATTCTGCTTTGTGTCTGGGGAGTTTTTCATGAGTAGATTGGCCATTTTTTGGTTTTATAATAAATTATCAATTGTATTTTCTGATTTTTGTCTGTAGGGATGACGTTCCTATAAACAATATCTTTCAGGACCCTTGCCTCCATTTTATGAGGCGTCAAAAAGAAATTCCTGTAAAATAGTCTAATAGGGGGTACAAGTGTTTTGTTGGTTGACTCTTCCGAAGTTGCAAGGCGTTCCACTTTTTTTTTTATGATGTCTTCAACGAAACCGTTAGAGAAGCCTTTGTTGGCTAGGACCTGCCGTACTCTACAGAGTTCTTCATCGACTACTTTCCATCCTGAGCTGTAACTGAGAGCACAGTGGATGTAAGCGTTGACAACACTCCTCTTGTACCTGTCTTGGCAGTCACTGTTTGCATTGAGGCACATTCCTATGTTTGTTTCCTTGGTGTAGACAGCAGTATGGAAGCCTCCGCTCCTTTCCATGACTGTTATATCCAGAAAGGGCATCTTCCCATTGTTCTCCATCTCGTTTGTAAAACTCAACACAGAATTTCGCTCAATACACCCACACCCACATACAGACTGGCTAAGCAACGTTAGACTGGCTACTTGATGTCGATGTTCATCTGCTTAAGGTCGCGTTTGCAGGCATCTTTGAAATGCAACTGAGGTCTTCCGGTGGGTCTTCTTCCTGATGCCAGTTCTCCATACATGCGGTCCTTTGGTATATGGCCATCTTCCATGCATGTAACATGTCCCAGCCATGACATGCGTCTGTTTCAAGAGAGTGAACATTGAAGGGACTCCTGTTCTCTAGAGTACTGTGTTGTTGGTGACGTGGTCTTTCCACGTGATGTCAAGGGTGCGTCTCAGGTTCCACATGTGAAATGTATTGAGCCGTCTCTCCTGGCGAGTGCGCAGGGTCAAGGATTCCGAGCCGTAGAGAAGTGTACTCACCACACATGCCATGTAGACTTGTGCCTTGGTGTGCACTGTCAGTTTGGCATTTTCCCGAACGCGCTTTGTGAGCCTGGCCAGTGTTGTTGCGCCCTTCCCGATATGCCTGTTGATGTCAGTGTCTAGGGAAAGGGTGTCTGAGATTGTGGAGCCCAGGTACACAAACTCATGAACTGTCTCCACCACATAGTCTTCTATGTTTATACATTGACATCTTGTCTTATCACCTGTGTCTTCTTTAGGCTGATTATCAGGCCGAATGCGGAACAGGATGCAGCAAAGCGGTTGAGTAGCTGCTGCAGGCCTTCAGCTGTGTGTGTGTGGTGATTGCTGCATCGTCGGCGAAGAGGAACTCCCTGAGGATTCGCATCTGTACTTTTGTCTTTGATCGGAGTCTGGATAGATTATAGAGCTTTCCATCAGATTTTGTATGGAGATAGATGCCCTCTGTGGTTGTTCCAAAAGTATACTTGACAAGGATGGCGAAGAACATGCCGAACAGGGTTTGAGCAAGAACGCAACCCTATTTAACACCACTGTTGATGTTGAATGATTCAGAAGTTGAGCCGTCATACATGACCGTTCCCTTCATGTCCTTGTGGAACGATTGTATCATGCTGAGTAGGGTGGGTGGGCAGCCAACCCGTTCTCGCACTTTCTTACAGTCAATATTGACTTATTAAATACGTGCATATGTGACATACTAAACATACTAGCTTACCTTGAAAAGCTTCATAGAAAACACCGACGTTACCTAACCTTCTTAGTATGTTAAGATAAGCATCTTATTGCTTTGTAATTACAATTATTACTTAACCTATACTATAATAGGTTAAGTAATAATTGTAATTATGAAGCAATAAGATGCTTATCTTAACATACTAAGAAGGTTAGGTAAGGTCGGTGTTTTCTATGAAGCTTTTCAAGGTAAACTAGTATGTCAAGTATGTCACATATGCACTCATTTAATAAGTCAATATTGACTATACGAAAGTGCGAGAACAGGTTGGGGCAGCCAATTTTGGCTAAGGTCTTCAAGAGTCCGTCCCTGCTCACAAGGTTAAAAGTCTTTGTAAGGTCAATGAAGGCGATGTACAATATTTTTTCTGCTCCCTGCACATTTATTGAAAATGTCTCAGGGAGAACACCATGCCAGTGGTCGACCTCTCCGCTCGGAAACCTCACTGTGACTCAGGATGCACTTTTTCAGTAAGAATCTAAAGCCTGACCAAGACGACCCTGGCAAAGAGTTTGCCGATGACGCTGAGGAGGGAGATGCCGCGACAGTTGTTGACATCGCTTCTGTCACCTTTATTTTTGTAGAGAGTGATGATATTTGAATCTTGTGGCACCGAGCCCTCCCTCCAGCACTGGCACAGAAGTTCATGAAACTCAGTTTTAAGTGTTCCACGAGTGCACTTGAGAACTTCAGGCGGAATCCCGTCGTCTCCTGGAGCCTTCCCTGAGGAAAGTGAAGCTACTGCTTTCTCAACTTCTTCCACAGTTGGTTCAAGATCAAAGTTCTTCCAAGATGGTCAGGTACTCGATTGTATCCAAGATGGTCAGGTACTCGATTGTATCCAAGATGGTCAGGTACTCGATTGTATCCAAGGCTCCTACGCTGATCAAGTTCTCTCTGAGTAGAGTTCAGAGTAATAATCCACCAAGCGATTCATCTGTTGATCACGGTCTTCAATGATCGCTCCGGTGGCTGACTTCAGAGGAGCCGTCCTGTTTTGTTTCGGGCCTGTTGCCTGTTTGATCCCTTCGTACATGCCTCTTATGTTGCCGACAGTGGCTGCAGTCTGGATGCTGGAACAGAGTCGAAGCCTATAATTGTTAGCACATCGCCTCACAGTTTGTTGAACTCAACTGCGGGGGCAGTACGGAGGGCCTGTAGATTCCTTTCCGAGGGCAGGTTCTTGTAGGATGAGAGAGCTCGTCTCTTTTCCTTAACGAGGGGTAACAGTTCCTCTGCACTGGCCTCGAACCAATCTGCTGACTTGTTATGCATCTTACCGAAGGTGGACATGGCAGTGTTGAAAATAGTGCCCCCGAGATGTGACCACTTCTCACTTGCGCTATCGCAAGGTGGTACAGGAAGGGCATTTACCAGCGCAGCAATGAATTCCTCCACCTTGTGAAGGTCACGGGTCTTGTTTACGTTAATGCGTGGTCTTCCCTCCTTCTTTGCTCTGTGGATTTTGAGGGGAACTTTATTCTGCAAATGACGAGAGAGTGGTCGGTGTCACAATCTGCGCTCTGGAAGCTGCACATCAGTTTGACGTTTCTCAGATTGCTAAGCCCCGTAAGCACCAGGTCGAGTTGGTGCCGATGCTTAGACCTGGGATGTCTCCAGGAAACCTTATGCTGGGGTTTGGTGTCGAAGAAGGAATTGGTGATGCAGAGATCATGACGGCAGCAGAACTCCAGGAGGCGCTGCCCACTCTCATTCATCTTCATATATGTATATCTGGGCGGCATCACAATATACTTCGGGAAGTGGGGCAGACAGCTGGTGTGGGACTACACATGTGTATCCTCGTTGACTGACAACTATGTACACCTCGGCGCTGATCAAGCAGGTTGTGCGACTAACCACAGGGAAGCAGCAAAATCAAAGAAATACAAGCATGAATATCCCTGAAACTCAGAATAGAATTTAGAAAGAACTGAGAATACAGTAGTTCCTCCATAATTTCAATTATCCAGCTGTGGGTCTCGCTATGTTCCCTCATGTTGCTCCACGACACCCTCACTATATTCTTGAACACTCTCCTTACCCTCTTTTTAGGGGTGGTCAGAACTGTTGGCGCACAACCGTATGGTCTGGAGTTCGATTCCCGCGGCAGGATATATATATGCCTGAAACACTGCTGCGTTTCCTTTTCTCCTGATGTCCCTACTCGCAAATAATTGAATACGGACCTGCGAGTTCGTCAACTGTTGAGAAGGCAAGATGCAACATCATCATCAAGGTGTAACAGAAGGGAAGCTGCAACATCCAAGATTTATCATCTTGGGGAATATTAACTGTTGACCTAAGGATATCTCAATGAAAACAACAGGCTTTCTGTTCCCGACAACGGAAAAGGGAGACTGTTGATCCTGTGTATCCGGCCTGTTGTTCTCTCAGCATGCCACAACGTGCAAAATTCAACTTCCTAACCTAACCGAACATGCCACGAACCCAAACCTAACCTAACCATCCGAGGCATAAAAAGAAAATGTCGATTTTTTTGCAAGTCGCAACGTTTCATGGTCATAGTTCGTAGCATTTAGTACGTTGGTTATGTTGATGTGGCAGTAGTTGAGAGGACGGGTTGACCCGTCAACCAGATAACTCTTATGAAGGTTCTCTACACAAAAAGCGCTTCCAGCTCCCTCAGGCGTTCATGGTGTTCAAACATATTTCTTAAAAAAACTTTTTTTTATTTTTGATGCATATCCTGCACACACACTTTAGTAGGGTTTTCCTATCACTCAAGGGATGATGTTATCACTATTACAAGTGATAACATCATCCTAAGTTATAACATCATGCCAAGTGATAACTACTCTGTACTCTCATTCTGTTGGGTATCTGGGGCTTTGACTCAAATAAGGAATTATTTAATTATGAGAATTAATATAAATCGAAGGACCACCCACTTTTGAGAAAAGAGGAAAAACAAATAAAAGTGATTATAAGACTGACACTATAGAACCAGTGCCTATGTATGTTAAAATTATTTAACAATCACTTAAAGAGAATGAATGGACTGTATTATTAATTGATTAAAGTTAAAAGCCTCAAATATCAACATTGGGGGGGTTTATTCTAGAAATTCATATATATCTAGCAACCAGTGTGGTTCATCACCAATTCATTAAGGATGTTAGTAAATTAAATTGAATATGGAATGAATTAGGTAATAGTAATTACAGGCGAATGTGCCTCCGGATACTACAATAAAATAGATTAATATTACTACAATAAAGAGTTAGTAATATTGATCTCATTAGGAGATCATTAAAGTATCTATATTGGTTAGTATCTCTACAATAACAATTAACAGCTTAGCTGTGAAATTAAGTGAGATGATCGGTTACCACACTCCACTGACGACGTATTGCGTCGGACAAATTGTTGCACGTGAAGGTGGGGAAGCCTAGCACCTCGGTTGACGTGGACCCTGGAGCTGAAAGGCGATTACAATGTAGAACTCTTCTACGTAACTAACTACAGATACATACAAAATTCTTCCTAAAATATCTATCACTGCAGAATTCTTCTGCAAACATTAATATAATATATTCCTATATAAATTGCTAGAAATAAATATTGCTAGAGGGGAGACGTACTGGATTTTTGTTGTAATGGCTCAGCCTAACGACAACTACCTTAAAATATAACATGTGATCACAGTGTTACAAGAAAGGTTATTAATAGTTGCCGGGCCAAGTGTCCGTTGATGTAGGAACGGTTCCAGGTCCCTCGTCTTCAGCTGCTGTGATAAGACGTCAATTATGGGCTGGAGAATTGATTAGTTCCTTGGACACTGCCGTGATGTGCCGAAATTAACGTGGCACCGCTCTCGTGGTTGTAGGAGCGAAAATTAAAGATACTACGCAAGTTCCTTGCAATGGCGCTTCTCTCTTGCACGTTGGTAACACGCCGCTAATGTGGCGTCGTCCACACAAGTGGCGTCTCCTTCCTCCCTCAACCCTGGCTGCCATACGCATGCGCAGCCTGCTCAAAGTATTCTCGAGCTTAAAGTATTCTATTTTACATATGATTATCAGGGAAGTAAAGACTGGTGACAAGTGCTTATGTCACTAATAAATGTATTAAGATGCAATATATTTTTGCACAATGCAAGTCAGCTTATTAAGACTGCATTAAGAAATTTTATATAAATTGTGTTATACTATAATAATTTCCACTGTCGTTATTAATTAATACACCTAAATGAACGAGTTCAATAAGCAATAATATGCTATTTAAATAATCAATGAAATAAACGATTATCCTTAGTAAAGGAATGTAATTAACTAAACTCTGTTTAGATGCAAACTAAAAGTGGAGGGAATTCATGTTTTAACGTGTTGTTCCGCACGTCGACTCGCTGACTAGGAAGAATTTGGCAAATATATTGCTTACTAATAGAAACATTAATTGAATTAATTCTACATATTAGAAATGTTAGTAATTACTATGGGGTTAATACAATAATGATGTACTATATTACAAGAAATGATGCATTAGTGTTGGAAAATTTCCAATTTAACTCCGAGGGAGGAAACTTCGTGGTCGTAGTTCTGAGTACTGACGTACCCATTCCGAAGTTATATTATGGATTAGTAAGTTAGTACATTAGTAACGAATGTTCCGAATCTGTTCTACAGATGTGACTCAGAGTCATTGTGGGAACATGAATTAATATTGAAACTATTTAATTAAATGATTAAGGTATCTGTAATCAAGAACTCTCTAAAGTTTAAAGTAGACTCAACAACTAGGGTCGCAGTGACGTGTAATGGTTGTATTACGTAGTTGTTGAATTGTAGGTAAACTCGGAAAATGTTCTCAAGAACTGATAACATTATTGTATAAGTTGTATTCTACATTATTATACTGCAAATAAAGTATTATTTATTGGGTCATTCCAGATCAAGGAGACTCTGACACTACAGTAAGGTCACAGTCTAGGGTGGCTGTAACTTGTAACTGTTGAGTTACTAGACAATAACACATCACTGAGCATCATGATCACCCCAAGCTCAAATGAAGAAATTTGATTTAATGTGTACTGCCATGCAGTAGTAATTCTGACTAACAGTATAACTAAGTTGCTAAATAGCTATAGATAATATAATATTAGAGAACTGAATATGGTTATTCATTAAAATCAAGGAAGATTCTGAGTCGACAGTGAGGTTAGAAGCCTAGTCATTCTGACTTATGAGCTAATTAAATTGCAGCTCAAAGGCTTGACACTGGGAACTCATTAATACATCCTCAACTTTGGATGTGAAATTTATTTTATTTAATCAGTCTCTGTGTATAGTCAACTGTATTTAATTGTGAGTACAGACTAGGCTGGTACTCAGTTGACACTAATTAAAGTCCCTAATACCTACCTAAATAGATGGTTTAAATTTCTAACCTACCTAAGTATACGACTAAGCTAATTGTGATAACTCACTAATTCTTAGTAGAGTGACTCTAGCTAAATGGTTAGCATTAATAATTGCAAAAGTTATTATGGTGAGCAGTAATGTACTAAAATTAACATTGTGAGCTGTAATGAGCTCGGATTAACAGGGTGAGCAGTATTGTGCTCGGATTAACATGGTGAGCTATATTGAGCTCGGATTAACGAAGTGGAGCAACAAAGCGTTCGATTCTCAAGGCGAGCAATATTGAGCTCCAATGCGCATTAGGAACAATAACGCGCTCAATCACTACGTTAATCTACAGGGGAGCTGTTGGGTCAGCTCGGGTTATTAGTGCAAGATCCTTCTTGAAGGATAGCTAAGCATGGAATTTATGCAGATTCTCTGGTGAGCAATGCTCGAATTAGCGAGGTGGAGCATTATAGCGTTCAAACATCATTATGAACAAAAGGGCACTCAATTGTTACGCTAATTCAGGGGTGAGCTGTGAATTGAGATCATTAAGCATGTTAGGTTACAATGCTTATGGTTTAATGGTAATGCATTAAACGATGGGAAACCTAAGATTGCTGGAAATTTAATTATTGCTACGATTGATCCTATTTGAAGATAATGATTGATCCTATTTGAAGATAATTCGTAACACTTTCCCAACCTAAACGTTTCACGGTTTATTAGTTCTCTGTGGGATGTTCACTTACATATGGGTAAGTTTGCAAATTTGTTCGTGCTACGCTCCTACAATAATAAGCGGATATGAAAGAAATGCAGCTCAAACAAAATTGATGCAAATATTTTCACTAACTCTTAGTGCAGAAAACGTGGAATTAATAAGATTTTCTTGGCAAACCTCAAGTGCAAGTATTATGAACCTTAGACCTAGTGAGTTTACAAGTGTAGAAGTTGTTTGATAACTTCGTAGTATTGCTAAATTCAGAAATGCTGGATGCATTAGGAGCTAGATTCTCTAGCCTAATATTATTGATTATCTAGGGAGTGTTAGATTCTCTAGCCTAATATTATTAATTACCTAGGGAGAATGAGTGTGGTCAATTATTACTTGTCGAGAATAATTCTAGGTCTGCAGTGGATTCAATGACTTGGTCGCTGTCACATGTACCCGTTTAGATACGGACCACTGATTTTCCACTGGGAGCTATGAAACATCTCGGCGAATACTAATTGTACTACATTCAATCTGGGTTTATTACTTACAGTTGGGTTTGCTATTCAGCTTGTTGCTGGAGAATTGATTTACTGCTGATTAATTTATTATTGTTGGCAGGCATAGGCTTCTTCGGGTTTGAAAGTATATATGTCAGTAAGTAGCCACCTGCAGGCATAGGTGTGATCTAGGCCGTAGATGACGTGGTTGACAGCTCGCTGGAAGGTGGCCGGGGCGTTACACAGTCCAAAAGGAAGGCGTTCATATCTGTATAGGCCAAAAGGAATGGTGAAGGCAGATATTTTTTTAGCTCTCTCTGTCAGGCTTATTTGGTAATAGCCTTTTAACAAATCAAATTGGGATAAATATTTGGCATTACCTATGGCGTCAATGATATCATCTATACGTAATAAAGGATAAGCATCCTTGACGGTCACCAGATTCAATTTCCTATAATCGGTACAAAGGCGAACTTTACCGTGCGGTTTCGGCACCAAGATGCAGGGTGAGGCCCAAGGGGACTCACAAGGTGAGGCCAGCCCATGATCCAGAAGGTACTGTACTTCAGCATGCATAACTTCCTTTTTGTTCGGGCTCATACGGTAGAAGGGTTGACGAATCGGCCGGGTAGCAGGAAGTAGCTGGATGTCTTGCTGAACCACATTACACTCCTGGGGATCATCGTTGAACAACTTCTGATGTTCATGAAGAACTTTGATGAGAGGAGCACTATTACTGTCCTGTAAATAGGTAGGAAGATCATTAAGGATTTCCGAGTTGGAAGGCACTGAATCAGAGTCAGAGCTTTCCGGAGGAGAAGCAGGGAAGGTCTCACTGTGGTGGTATGGATCTTTGAAAGTGGAGAGTGATATTAGCCTAGTGGGGGGAATACCTTTATACTCCTTCAGAAGATTGACGTGGCACAGCTGGGTCCTCCGCCGACTATCTGGAGTCTCAAGAACGTAGTTGTGGTTGTTTCTGCACTCCTTGATGCGGTAAGGTCCTGAAAACTTATTTTGCAATGGAGAACCTGGGAAAGGAAAATATGCCAACACGATGTCTCCTGGTTTAAATTTCCTGATTTTGCTGCGTTGATCAAAATGAGTCTTCATCCTCTCCTGAGCTTTCAATAGATTTTCATTAGCAAATTTACGTACTCTAGAATGTGCTTTAAGTTTTGAAGAAACTGGGGCACATTCTGAGGGTCACTGAAGGTGGCATTACATAGAGAGTTTAAAAGCTTTGAGAGGAGTACAGCACTTACATCCATAGAGCATCTCATAAGGAGATACTCCTAGAGACTCATTTGGGAGACTTCTGAAAATGCACATGAGGATGTCAAGTTGTTTATCCCAGTCTTTCATGGTTTCATTGCAAAATTTCTTTACGAGTGATTTAATCGTTTGGTGACTACATTCAAGAGAACCCTGTGAAGCAGGATGATAGGGGCTGGACAATACCTGAGTGATGTTGAACTCTTCTAGTGTCTTCTTGAATAGATCACAGGTGAAGTTGGTGCCACAGTCACTTTGAATCTTCCGTGGAAATCCGTATCGGGTAAATATCTTCATAGTTGTTTTACCACTGTAGCAGCCGTAATGTTCTTTATAGGAACTGCTATGAGGAATCTGGTGGTTGGACACAGGATAGTTAGTATATAAGCGTTACCAGAAATGGTCCGAGGTAAAGGACCAACACAGTCTATGATGAGTCTGGAAAGGTTCTGCAGGCACCAGGATGGGAATTAAAGGAGCTTTGGGAATCAGGAAGTTAGGTTTTCCTGCCATTTGACATATATGACGCTGTTGCACGTAACTTTTGACGTCTTTAACCATACCAGGCCAGTAGTAGTCTTGTCTGATTCCGTGATAGGTTTTGTTAAAACCATAGTGAGAAGGTGCTCCGTGGGCCAGGTGTAGAATATCGGGCCGTAGGCTGGTGGGAACCACTAGTTGTTCGACATTTGCCCAATCGTCATCCTCCATCAGCTTACTGCGTCTGTACCTGCGGTAGAGCAACTGATTCGCTAGGAAGAACCCAGGGATACTGTCAGGTTGAGTCTCAGCCAGGAAGAATAATGGTGTTAATAAAGGATCCTCCCTCTGTAATTTACGGAACTCCAACATAGTAAGATTCGGTGGTAGGTTCTGATGGTCTTGAGGGACAGCGGTTGCAGTAGAGTCAGCTGGTTGCGGGCGTGCAGCTTGTGCACGGGTGGTTACCAAAACCAGAGGAGAAACTTCATCACCTTCTTGGACCTCTGCTGGAACATACTTTAAGATGGGGTTGTCCACTACAGAGTCACATACCTGAGGTTTGTCCATGATGATCAGGTTGGAAGGTTGCAGATCCTCGCCCAAGTCATTGCCCAGGAGAAGTTGCACTCCAGACATGGGAAAAGGCTTTTCCCTGATGGCGACTTGGACTTCACCGGTCAGGAAAGGACAATCCAGGTGGACTCTGGCAAGTGGATATGGAGTGGTAGCAGTGAGGTCAGTGATAAGGACGGTTTCCCCGGTGTAGATGATGTTAGGCACAGCCGATTTCAATATTATTGACTGAAGAGACACTGTGTCCCTCAAGATCTTCAATTTGAAACGTTCCTCCGAATCTGTACTGCTGGCAGAGACAGTTCCAGGATAAAGGTGTTTGCTGAAGAGAGAAAGATCATTAACAGGAACACCAACATTCATTACAGGCTTACCGGACTTAGGCGGAGTCGGTTTGGGTTTAGGAGTTTCACTATAACCTTTTGTTTTGAGCTTTTCCACATTTATCTATGGTATGTCCATAGAGCTTGCAATACTTACAATACAATTGAGAGCTCGCTTGATCGGTACTCACTTTGTCATAACTATACCAAGACTTCTTACTGGAAGGTGGGTCTGGTGTTAGCCGGTGTATGAGGTTGTAGGTGTCAGCCGACTTCGCACATCGGATGTAGTCGGTTGTTCTTTGTCTGCTAAATATAAACGGATGGAAGGGGGAACACGTCTAAAGAATTCCTCAACTAGAATGAGGTTGACGAGTTCTGAAAATGTAGAGACATCTGCTGCTTCCAGCTATTTCATGAAATATCTTTTCTTTGTTTTGGCAAATTCTAAAAAGGTGGTGGTACTTGCCTTTAGATAATCATGAAATTTTCGTCTGTAGCTTTCGGTGGAGAGAAGGTAGGCGTCTAAAACTTCTTGCTTCAGGGTCTGGTAGTCATTTTCAAACGCTAAGGTACTGAGAGTAACCGCAGCTCTACCTGTGAGATGCACTCTGAGAAGGGTAGACCATGGATCTTCAGGCCAGCTAAGTTTTTTAGCTAGGGTCTCAAAAGTGGTAAAAAAACACGTCTGTCTCTGTCTCAACGAATGGTGGCATTAACTTACTTGCATGGGAGACATTGAAACTTACGGGAAAATTAGCGGTAGCTTGTTGGGCGCTGAGTGTGGTATCTAGTTTCCAAGGTGAGTTCTTGTCGACGATATGATAGAACACTCTCAGCTTGCCGTTTATCATGCTCACATTGCATTTCCAGGTGAAATTTTCTTGCTTCAAGCTGCTCTCTCTCCCGCTCACAGTGTAGGGCAGCCTCACATTCCTGTTCTTCTTTCTTTAGGGCAGCCTCACGTTCCCTTCGTTGTAGAGCTTCTTTCTCATATGCTGCTTGTTCTTGCAGTTGGTCACGCTTTAGGGCAGGCTCTCGTTCCTGTATCTGGGGAGCTTCTTTTTGTTGTTCACGCTCTATTTTCGCTAGTTCGAGCTTTAACTTCATAGCTGCCAGAGCATGTCTATCTGCAATAGAATAGTTTTCGTGAGCATCAGAGTCTATAATTCCTTCATCTAAGAGATGATCCAAGATAATATTGTGCAAGTCATTTTTGTTGGCTCCAGGGGGAACATCTAGTTGATACTCGTGTGCAAGAGTTTGTAATTCGGTCCTCTTAGCACGAATTAAGTTCCCTACTTCACTTGCTGGATCACTACGACATGCTGAGAGACGAAACATTTTGAAATAGCAAATAAATGTACAATGAATATACCTGTGATATTCTAAGTGTCAGTAACAGGATGACGTGAAAAATGGTAACTATCCTGTGGAATTTTAATCGTTAACAATTAACGTTAATATTAGATGGTAAAGGATTAGTCGATCAAAATCGCAGGAAATCTTGTACCCGGTACTCAATGTAAGAGAATAAGGGCAAGAAAATCATACTAAATAAATGAAACCGATAGTTTCTAAAACAAATGAAACTTTTAATTGTTTCAAAAGTGAAAGGGTAGTCCAAGAATGTAGGGATACCTTGCCGGGTCTCTATAGGACAGAAGCAAGGGGTTTCCTACTTAATTATATGATACTTACAGAATTAGTGTTCTTTGTGCTCTGTAAAAAGAAAGCTAATTCCCTACTTGAGTAAATATCATCATCTCTGACCGACGTGTAGGGGTGCGAGTATCAACTTGTGACGAGAACTGCTGTTGAGGTCCCAACTCAACAGCGTAGTCTGTGCTAGAGGAACTATAGCCCTCTTTATCCTCCTTTGGTCGGATTGCAGAAGATAGGGTGCGTGGCCCGAAGACAAATCAAAGTACCAGGGTACCAAAATGATGATCTGCCGTAATTTGAGAAATATTCTAGGGACAAAAAAGGTGGAATACACGAGTAATAACACTGAGGGAGGGATGACCAATTAAGAGAATGACTGTGACCTCCAGTCACCAAGTAATCAACAGTTATCCAACACTCACAATATGTTACCCTCGGAATGCACAAAATACACAGCACCATATAAATATTAAAAGTTATGAAAATATTGAAAAGCAACTGTATCAAAGCCAAGTACACTTACTACAAATTGATGTTCTAGTACTAGTACCCGAGTGAAGCTCCGAGGACAGGTCCCCATTAAATGTGATGGAAAAAAGAAGTGTAAGTGTTCGGCAGTCCTCCCAATGGCTGGTGTCAATGCCTATCACATTTAAAAAAAAAAAAGATGACTGTGTAGCTGTTGGTAAAGTAAGGCAAAACAAGCAAAACAAATAGTATGAACAATGAAACTTTAATTAAATTGAAAACAAATTATGAATAAGACAATTCCTTGGCTATGTAAAGTGCAAACTAACAAGATTATAAAGTCAAAAAATAATATAAAATAAAATAGTGGTGACGTTACTCTAAAATGGATAAAGACAAAAATGAAATTAACAGGTGCTGAGAACAAAGAGCTGGCTGAGAACATCCACTAATAGACAGAGCGTATATCAGATGGTTGTGTCAGCTTTGAGAGCACAGGATATTCGAACTTCAACGGCTGGTGCAGGCCCAGACATCGGCTAGGTAGATGGCGCTGAGGTGCAGTGGTGCAGACGTCGATTCACCAATCAGAAGCGGGGGCTGCTGCAAATGGTAGTTTGGTGATCGGCGACAATGGAGGGGGTAGGTGGAGAGCGAGTGTGATATACGTATGCGCCTGGCAAAATGTATTTGACTAAATATGTACTACACTTGCTAGTAGTATCTAGATGTTGTAGATGTACTGAAGTAACATGATGATAGGAAAGAGCAGGCCAAATCTCTCTTGAAGGAGATTATCGTAATAGGGTAATTAGTACATTTGTACAGAGAATGTTTTTGATTGCAAAACAAACATAACCCCCATCCTACAGTTCGTTTAGGGAACACCGGTTAAGGTGAAACTGCAACTGCAGGTTGTGAAGGTTTTGCTGCTTGCATTTGCTTGTTATTTATTCTCTTGTGAGTATTTGTTGTACTCTAGGGAGCAATTATTGGACTCTTGGGATTCCTTTTTGAACTCTTGGGAGTACTTATTGGACTCTTAGGTCTCTTAGGAGCACTTGTGGGGCTCTTACGTCCCTTAGGAGCACTTATGGGGCTCTTAGGTCTTACTGGTGAGTCAGTGTTGACCTGTTGTTATTACATTATTAGTACCCTTGTTAACTAATGACCGTGTCACTTTAGGAGTTTCAGGTAAGGCACCTGTTGTGGGTACAGTTTCTGTGCACATTCAGAAGAGGCATTAAGTGCCTGGTTTGCTGATTGATTAATTATATTGCGCCAACCTGCGAATATATCCTGCATTGCAGGCGATGAGTCACAATAACGTGGCTGAAGTATGCTTGACCAGACCACACACTAGTTTTTGATTGCGAATATATCCTGCATTGACAGGATATTACCATTCTGGTATAAATACAATTTATTGAGCACCTCACCAGACAATTTTCTCTGGATAATGATTTTAGTCATCCACTCAGCAGTGGGGTGATCCACCTCATTGCTGAAGGAATTTAACAGTGACTCAAGCTGAAAACTAAAGGCTTGTAAAGAGTCAACTGATTGTTCTGGTTAAGATAAATCTAGTAATTGGTGTACAAGGTTTATAACAGTCTTCTCATTGTTAGCACTTGTTCTAGAGGGCTGGTGTGAGTAATTATGACTATTACTTGTGTTGCTTAAGGCCTCTTGCTTAGCCTCAGCTTTACTTACAACTTCAGCTTTTTCATTTTCTTGTTCAGATTCACTGACTGTTGCAGCTTTATTTGGAGTTTCATCTGCAGCTTCACTTATTTCTCTGGGGTCCTGTGAGAGAGACTGTTTAATTCAGTAGCTTCATGCATGGAATTTATAGAATCAAGGGAACATTGAGATGAGCTGTCTGAAAATTGATCAGACTTTGTGAATGAATCATTACGTGAAGTTGTATTAGATGAGATTGTAGAAAATGAAGGTTTAACTTCAGTTGTTGATCCTGTGTCGGGATCAATATTGATTAGAGGATTCTCCTCATTTTGAGGTAGCTCATATATTTCATCTGAGCTGGGTGCCTGCTTGGGTATAGGTAAACTATAAAAATGTTCTAACCAATTACGAACATTTTGTTTCGCAAGCACTTTGTAATAATGATATAACTTGTCTTGAATTATATCTTTATAGTCGGCAAGGTCAGATTCTGTCAGACTCAATCGTCTGGGACAGTATTACTGACAAGGAGTATGATCCTATAAGACTCTATTGTATGCTTTACTTGATCATATTTTTGGCTAGCTACCTTTGTAGAAATTCTTAGCCCGGAAATGTCAACTGAATCAGTTCCTAAACAGTTGTCACATTTGTCAAGTAGTCTTAATATGTGATTTTGAAAACCTCTCAAGGTTCTTCTAGTAATTTTCTGAAGTAGCCATTCTGGCTGTGGGTTTGAGTCTTTTAGGGCTTATATAGCTACTTGGACAGCTATGGTATTTGCTCATATATGTAGAGCAGGTATAATTATTGACAGACTGATATTTCCTTGAATAGACCGATTGTAATTTTCCTCATTTAGAGGTTAGCTACCTACCTAATAATAAGCAACTAAGATTTGAGTGGTACTTTGGTGTCACAACAGGGGTTCCTAGGCCTAGCTCTTTATAATCAGCTTTGGATGGGTAGTGACACTTTCAGTAACACTCAAAGATGAACATAGAAATATGTAATGAAATATAATTACACAATAAATGGTTCATAAATCTCATCCTACTTAGGGTCAGCACTACATCAATAATAATATACCAGCACTGTCTAACACAGTACTAGTTAGGTAATAATCCTACCTATTAATGCAGCTAATGGTGTAGACTGAATTTGTACAAATTTTAGTACCGTGGCAGTCTAAAATTATCCTACCTCTGTTGGGTTGGCATAACTACAATAAATGTGGTACAGTAATATGTAAAATAGTGCTATGTTTTTGGATTTTGTAATTTTATATATTATATACACTTGTAGAAATTATGTGTATAAGAAGTTTAATGAACACAAGATTATTAATTGTGTTTGGCAAGTATTCTACTCCTGTAAATAATGTTTACCACCTGAATGAACTTCCTAATTGTTGAATATAATGTTATTAGGGTTAGTAATGATTAATTAATTTATGGGATCAGTAATTTGGATTAGTATACTGGATCCTGAAATGTTAATGAATTCACTGACTTGAGTGAATCAGTAATTAGATTGAATGTGACTTAGTCTATACTGGACAGTTTGCTGACAGCCGTAAATTGAAATATTTGTAAAGCCCAAAAATGGTAACACATAATTGGTGTTAGTGATGAATTAATAATGATTGAGGATAACTTGATTCTCAGCTATCTATCCAGTTCGAAGAGGACCAAAATGTTGGGTATCTGGGGCTTTGACTCAAATATGGAATTATTTAATTATGAGAATTAATATAAATCGAAGGACCCCCCACTTTTGAGAAAAGAGGGAAAACAAATAAAAGTGATGTTGGGTATCTGGGGCTTTGACTCAAATATGGAATTATTTAATTATGAGAATTAATATAAATCGAAGGACCCCCCACTTTTGAGAAAAGAGGGAAAACAAATAAAAGTGATGATAAGACTAACACTATAGGACTAGTGCCTATGTATGTTAAAATTATTTAACAATCATTTAAAGAGAATGAATGAACTGTATTATTAATTGATTAAAGTTAAAAGCCTCAAATATCATCTTTGTGGGGGGAGGGGGAATTACTAGAAGTTCATATATATCTAGCAACCAGTGTGATTCGTCACCAGTTCATTAAGGATGTTAGTAAATTGAATTGAATATGGAATGAATTAGGTAATAGTAATCACAGGCGAATGAGCCTCAGGATACTACAATAATATAGAATAATATTACTAAAATTAGGGTTAGTAATATTGATCTCATTAGGAGATCATTAAAGTATATATATTAGTTAGTATCTCTACAATAACAATTAACAGCTTAGCTGTGAAATTAAGTGAGATGAAATCGGTTGCCACACTCCACTGACGACGTATTGCGTCGGACAAATTGTTGCACGTAAAGGTGGGGAAGCCTAGCACCTCGGTTGACGTGGACCCTGGAGCTGAAAGGCGATTACAATGTAGAACTCTTCTACGTAACTAACTACAGATACATACGAAATTCTTCCTAAAATATCTATCACTGCAGAATTCTTCTGCAAACTTTAATATAATATATTCCTATATAAATTGCTAGAAATAAATATGGCTAGAGGGGAGATGTACTGGATTTTTGTTGTAATGGCTCAGCCTAACAACAACTACCCTAAAATATAACATGTGATCACAGTGTTACAAGAAAGGTTATTAATAGTTGCCGGGCCACGTGTCCGTTGATGTAGGATCGATTCCAGGTCCCTCGTCTTCATCTGCCGTGATAAGACGTCAATTATGGGCTGGAGAATTGATTAATTCCTTGGACACTGCCGTGATGAGCCGAAATAAACGTGGCACCGCTCTCGTGGTTGTAGGAGCGAAAATTAAAGATACTACGCAAGTTTCTTGCAATGGCGCTTCTCTCTTGCACGTTGGTAACACGTCGCTAATGTGGCGTCGTCCACACAAGTGGCGTCTCCTTCCTCCCTCAACCCTGGCTGCCATACGCATGCGCAGCCTGCTCAAAGTATTCTCGAGCTTAAAGTATTCTATTTTACATATAATTATCAGGGAAGTAAGGACTGGTGACCAGTGCTTATGTCACTAATAAATGTATTAAGATGCAATATATTTTTGCACAATGCAAGTCAGCTTATTAAGACTGCATTAAGAAATTTTATATAAATCGTGTTATACTATAATAATTTCCACTGTCGTTATTAATTAATACACCTAAATGAACGAGTTCAATAAGCAATAATATGCTATTTAAATAATCAATGAAATAAACGATTATCCTTAGTAAAGGAATGTAATTCACGTCGTCACTCTGACTAGGAAGAATTTGGCAAATATATTGCTTACTAATAGAAACATTAATTGAATTAATTCTACATATTAGTAGTGTTAGTAATTACTATGGGGTTAATACAATAATGATGTACTATATTACAAGAAATGATGCATTAGTGTTGGAAAATTTCCAATTTAATTCCGGGGGAGGAAACTTCGTGGTCGTAGTTCTGGGTACAGGCGTACCCATTCCGAAGTTATATTATGGATTAGTAAGTTAGTACATTAGTAACGAATGTCCGAATCTGTTCTACAGATGTGACTCAGAGTCATTGTGGGAACATGAATTAATATTGAAACTATTTAATTAAATGATTAAGGTATCTGTAATCAAGAACTCTCTAAAGTTTAAAGTAGACTCAACAACTAGGGTCGCAGTGACATGTAATGGTTGTATTACGTAGTTGTTGAATTGTAGGTAAACTCGGAAAATGTTCTCAAGAACTGATAACATTATTGTATAAGTTGTATTCTACATTATTATACAGCAAATAAAGTATTATTCATTGGGTCATTCCAGATCAAGGAGACTCTGACACTACAGTAAGGTCACAGTCTAGGGTGGCTGTAACTTGTAACTGTTGAGTTACTAGACAATAACACATCACTGAGCATCATGATCACCCCAAGCTCAAATGAAGAAATTTGATTTAATGTGTACTGCCATGCAGTAGTAATTCTGACTAACAGTATAACTAAGTTGCTAAATAGCTATAGATAATATAATATTAGAGAACTGAATATGGTTATTCACTAAAATCAAGGAAGATTCTGAGTCGACAGTGAGGTTAGAAGCCTAGTCATTCTGACTTATGAGCTAATTAAATTGCAGCTCTTAGGCTTGACACTGGGAACTCATTAATACATCCTCAACTTTGGATGTGAAATTTATTTTATTTAATCAGTCTCTGTGTATAGTCAACTGTATTTAATTGTGAGCACAGACTAGGCTGGTACTCAGTTAACACTAATTAAAGTCCCTAATACCTACCTAAATAGATGGTTTAAATTTCTAACCTACCTAAGTATACAACTAAGCTAATTGTGATAACTCACTAATTCTTAGTAGAGTTACTCTAGCTAAATGGTTAGCATTAATAATTCCAAAGTTATTATGGTGAGCAGTAATGTACTCGAATTAACATTGTGAGCTGTAATGAGCTCGGATTAACAGGGTGAGCAGTATTGTGCTCGGATTAACATGGTGAGCTATATTGAGCTCGGATTAACGAAGTGGAGCAACAAAGCGTTCGATTCTCATGGCGAGCAATATTGAGCTCGAATGCGCATTAGGAACAATAAAGCGCTCAATACGTTAATCTACAGGGGAGCTGTTGGGTCAGCTCGGGTTATTAGTGCAAGATCCTTCTTGAAGGATAGCTAAGCATGGAATTTATGCAGATTCTTTGGTGAGCAATGCTCGAATTAGCGAGGTGGAGCATTATAGCGTTCAAACATCATTATGAACAACAGGGCGCTCAATTGTTACGCTAATTCAGGGGTGAGCTGTGAATTGAGATCGTTAAGCATGTTAGGTTACAATGCTTATGGTTTAATGGTAATGCATTAAACAATGGGAAACCTAAGATTGCTGCAAATTTAATTATTGCTACGATTGATGCTATTTGAAGATAATTCGTAACACTTTCCCAACCTAAACGTTTCACGGTTTATTAGTTCTCTGTGGTATGTTCACTTACATATGGGTAAGTTTGCAAATTTGTTTGTGCTACGCTCCTACAATAATAAGCAGATACGAAAGAAAAGCAGCTCAAACAAAATTGATGCAAATATTTTCACTAACTCTTAGTGCAGAAAACGTGGCATTAAGAAGATTTTCTTGGCATACCTTAAGTGCAAGTATTGTGAACCTTAGTCCTAGTGAGTTTCCAAGTGTAGAAGTTGTTTGATAACTTCGTAGTATTGCTAAATTCAGGAATGCTGGATGCATTGGGTGCTAGATTCTCTAGCCTAATATTATTAATTACTTAGGGAGACTGAGTGTGGTCAATTATTACTTGTCGAGAATAATTCTAGGTCTGCAGTGGATTCAATGACTTGGTCGCTGTCACATGTACCCGGTTAGATACGGACCACTGATTTTCCACTGGGAGCTCTGAAACATCTCGGCGAATACTAATTGTACTACATTCAATCTGGGTGTATTACTTAGAGCTGGGTTTCCAATTCAGCTTGTTGCTGGAGAATTGATTTACTGCTGATTAATTTATTATTGTTGGCAGGAATAGGCTTCTTCGGGTTTGAAAGTATATATGTCAGTAAGTAGCCACCTGCAGATTTGAGCATATTCATGCCTAGTCGTTTAACATGTCCAGTGATGAACTGGTAATAGTAGTCTGCTCCAACTAGTACATTTACATTATTAAGGTGGTCAGACGTTAACTGGATTTCAGCTAATGTAATTTCATGTTCCTGCAGGAAGTTGGCCGTGTACCCCAGACCCTTAATATTTAGGTCAAACGGTATTTGATCTACAACAATGGCTTGGACAGGTTGACATGACTACCTAGACGTATGAGCGGTTGAACTACTGAATATTCTTGGGGGTCCTCGATTTATCATGAACCTTGACAGGTTTAATTTTACCTGTCTGATAGGTTGTAAATTGAGTGCCTCTGCCACTTTCTGAGTAATGAAAGTTCTCTAGGATCCTTGATCAAATAGTCCACGAGTGGTGATCCGGATTCCTTTATTCTTTACTTGAAGTTGGGCAGTGGGCAAGGTTGCATCCTACCGAGACGTTGGTTAAATTACGCTGTAAACTTCTCGCACCTTGCAGCACTGTACATGTGTAGATTCTCTATCTCCTATTCTAGGATTGAAATCATTTGTTTTGACAAATTTGCAGCATGATGCTCGCCCATTCTACACCTATAGCAGATGTTCAGTGGGGTGTCACAGCTGTTAACATTATGTGATTTGAGACACCTAGTACATTTGTGTAACTGTTTGAGTCGTCTGACTCGTGTATCTCTATTGGGGTTGTGATGGAAAAAAGAAGTGTAGGTGTTCGGCTGGTGTCAATGCCAATCACATTTAAAAAAAAAAGATGACTGCATAGCTGTTGTGTCCTGTGGCAAAGTAAGGGAAAACAAGCAAAACAAATAGTATGAACAATGAAACTTTAATTAAATTGAAAACAAATTATGAATAAGACAATTCCTTGGCTATGTACAGTGCAAACTAACAAGATTATAAAGTAAAAAAAAAAATATAAAATAAAATATTGGGGACATTACTCTAAAATGGATAAAGACAAAAATGAAATTAACATGTGCTGAGAATAAAGCGCTGGCTGAGAACATCCACTAATAAACAGAGCGTATATCAGATGGTTGTGTCAGCTTTGAGAACACAGGATATTCTAACACCAATATCTGGTGCAGGCCCAGACATCGGCTAGGTACATGGTGCTGAGGTGCAGACATCGATTCACCAATCAGAAGTAGGCTGGCTGGGAATGGTAGTTTGGTGATCGGCGATGATGGAGGGGGGGAGGTGGAGAGCGAGTGTGATACACGTATGCGCCTGGCAAAACGTATTTAATTAAATATGTATTACACTTGCTTTTAGTATCTAGATATTGTAGATGTACTGAAGTAACATGGTGATAGGAAAGAGCAGGCCAAATCTCTCTTGAAGGAGATTATCGTAACAGCTCTCCCCCGAAGCCTGCTCTTACGGGTTAGGTACTTCAGTAGCTGGTGTAGAGGTAGGAGTAGCTGTCTCTACTTCGTAGACTCTGGAGGGCGTCAGCTATGATGTTGTCTGTACCCTTGATGAAGTAGATCTCCAGATTAAAATTCTGCAAGTACAGAGCCCAGCGTAGAAGACGCTGATTGTTGAATTGGGCCTGTTGCAGGAACCTTAAGGGATTGTGGTCCGAGTAGATGGTAATAGACCGACTTCCCTGTAGGTAAGGTTCGAAATGATGCAGATTCAGGACGATGGCGAGGAGTTCCTTTTCTATAGTGCTGTAGTTCTTTTGATGGGGCTTCAACTTGTAGCTACAGAAAGAACCTCCTCGCCTCGTTGTTGTAGTAGGACGCCCCCGATGCCGGTACCACTGGCGTCGACACTGATGATGAAGGGCTTCATGATATCTGGAGAGGCGAGAATGGGATCAGAACGTAGAGATTTAAGTTGTTCAAAGGTAACGGTCTGTTGAATGGTCCAATGATACCGTTGCTTGGGGCTGGTCAAATTAATCAATGGTGTCGCTACCGTACTAAAATTCTTCACAAACCTACGATAGTAAGACGCAAGTCCAAGGAAGCACAGGAGCTGCTTCCTGGTCATAGGTTGTAGATAATGCTAAATGGCTTCAGTGTGAATTGTTAAAGGAGCTATGTTGCCACTCCCTATCACATGACCCAGATAACACACTTTACCTTTGGCAAAGGTGGACTTGCCCAAGTTGATGGTGAGGCCGGCTGTCAGGAGCTTGAGAACAATCGTTGCAACTGGAGCAGATGTTCGCTCCAGGTGTTGGTTGCCACAACAAATGTCGTCCAAGCAGGCATAGGTGTGATCTAGGCCGTAGATGACGCGGTAGACAACTCGCTGGAAGGTGGCCGGGGCGTTACACAGTCCAAAAGGAAGGCGTTCATATCTGTATAGGTCAAAAGGAGTGGTGAAGGCAGATATTTCCTTAGCTCGCTCTGTCAGGCTTATTTGGTAATAGCCTTTTAACAAATCAAGTTGGGATAAATATTTGGCATTACCAATGGGGTCATGGATATCATCTATACGTGGTAAAGGATAAGCATCCTTGACGGTCACCAGATTCAATTTCCTATAATCGGTACAAAGGCGAACTTTACCGTGCGGTTTCGGCACCAAGATGCAGGGCTGAGGCCCAAGGGGACTCACAAGGTGAGGCCAGCCCATGATCCAGAAGATATTGTACTTCAGGCATGCATAACTTCCTTTTTGTACGGGCTGATATGGTAGAAGGGTTGACGAATCGGCCGGGTAGCAGGAAGCAGCTGGACTGTCTTGCTGAACCACATTACTCTCCTGGGGATCATCGTTGATGAACTTCTGATGTTCATGAAGAACTTTGATGAGAGGAGCAGTATTACTGTCCTGTAAATAGGTAGGAAGATCATTAAGGATTTCCGAGTTAGAAGGCATTGAATCAGAGTCAGAGCTTTCCGGAGGAGAAGCAGGGAAGGTCTCACTGTGGAGATATGGATCTTTGAAAGTGGAGAGTGATATTAGCACAGTGGGGGGAATACCTTTATACTTCTTCAGAAGATTGACGTGGCACAACCGAGTCCTCCGCCGACTATCTGGAGTCTCAAGAACGTAGTTGTGGTTGTTTCTGCACTCCTTGATGCGGTAAGGTCCTGAAAACTTATTTTGCAATGGAGAACCTGGGATAGGAAAATATGCCAACACGAAGTCTCCTGGTTTAAATTTGCTGATTTTGCTGCATTGATCAAAATGAGTCTTTCATCCTCTCTTGAGCTTTCAATAGATTGTCATTAGCAAATTTATGTACTCTCTAGAATGTGCTTTAAGTTTTGAAGAAACTGGGGCACATTCTGAGGGTCACTGAAGGATGGCATGACGTAGAGAGTCTTTAAAAGCTTTGAGAGGAGTACAGCACTTACATCCATAGAGCATCTCATAAGGAGATACTCCTAGAGACTCATTGGGAGACTTTTGGAAATGCATATGAGGATATCAAGTTGTTTATCCCAGTCTTTCATGGTTTCATTGCAAAATTTCTTTAGGAGTGATTTAATCGTTTGGTGACTACATTACCCTATCATCCCTGTGAAGCAGGATGATAGGGGCTGGACAATACCTGAGTGATGTTAAACTCTTCCAGTGTCTTCTTTAAGAGATCACTGGTCAAGTTGGTGCCACAGTCAATTTGAATCTCTCGTGGAAATCCCTATTGGGTAAATCTTCATAGTTGTTTTACCACTGTAGCAGCCGTAATGTTCTTTACAGGAACTGCTATGAGGAATCTGTTGGTTGGACACAGGATAGGTAGTATATAAGCGTTCCCAGAAATGGTCCGGGGTAAAGGACCAACACAGTCTATGATGAGTCTGGAAAGGTTCTGCAGGCACCAGGATGGGAATTAAAGGAGCTTTGGGAATCAGGAGGTTAGGTTTTCCTGCCATTTGACATATATGACGCTGTTGCACGTAACTTTTGACGTCTTTAACCATACCTGGCCAGAAGTAGTATTGTCTGATTCTGTGATAGGCTGTGTTAAAACCATAGTGAGAAGGTGCTCCGTGGGCCAGGTGTAGAGTATCGGGCCGTAGGCTGGTGGGAACCACTAGTTGTTCGACATTTGCCCAATCGTACATCCTCCATCAGCTTACTGGGTCTGTACCTGCGGTAGAGCAACTGATTCTCTAGGAAGAACCCAGGGATACTGTCAGGTTGAGTCTCAGCCTGGAAGAATAATGGTGTTAATGAAGGATCCTCCCTCTGTAACTTACGGAACTCCAAAATAGTAAGATTCGGTGGTAGGTTCTGGTGGTCTTGAGGGACAGCGGTTGTAGTAGAGTCAGCTGGTTGCGGGCGTGCAGCTTGTGCACGGGTGGTCACCAAAACCAGAGGAGAAACTTCATCACCTTCTTGGACCTCTGCTGGAACATACTTTAGGATGGGGTTGTCCACTACAGAGTCACATACCTGGGGTTTGTCCATGATGATCAGGTTGGAAGGTTGCAGATCCTCGGCCATGTCATTGCCCAGGAGAAGTTGCAATCCAGACATGGGAAAAGGCTTTTCCCTGATGGCGACTTGTACTTTACCGGTCACGAAAGGACAATCCAGGTGGACTCTGGCGAGTGGATATGGAGTGGTAGCAGTGAGGTCAGTGATAAGGACGGTTTCCCCGGTGTAGGTGATGTTAGGCACAGCCGATTTCAATATTATTGACTGAAGAGCCACTGTGTCCCTCAAGATCTTCAATTTGAAACTTCCCTCCGAATCTGTACTGTTGGCAGAGACCTTTCCAGGATACAGGCGTTTGCTGAAGAGAGAAAGATCTTTAACAGGAACACCAACATTCATCACAGGCTTACCGGACTTACGAGGAGTCGGTTTGGGTTTAGGAGTTTCACTATAGGCATTGTATTGAGCTTTTCCACATTTATCTATAGTATGTCCATAGAGCTTGCAATACAATTGAGAGCTCGCTTGATCGGTACTCACTTTGTCATAACTATACCAAGACTTCTTACTGGAAGGTGGGTCTGGTGTTAACCATGTATGAGGTTGTAGGTTTCAGCCGACTTCGCACATCGGATGTAGTCGGTTTCTTCTTTGTCTGCTAAATATAAACGGATGGAAGGGGGAACACGTCTAAAGAATTCCTCAACTAGAATGAGGTTGACGAGTTCTGAAAATGTAGAGACATGTGCTGCTTCCAGCCATTTCATGAAATATCTTTTCTTTGTTTTGGCAAATTCTAAAAAGGTGGTAGTACTTGCCTTTAGAAATCATGGAATTTTCGTCTGTAGCTTTCGGTGGAGAGAAGGTAGGCGTCTAAAACTGCTTGCTTCAGGGTCTGGTAGTCATTCTCAGACGCTAAGGTACTGAGAGTAACCACAGCTCTACCTTTGAGATGCACTCTGAGAAGGGTAGACCATTGACCTTCAGGCCAGCTAAGTTTTTTAGCTAGGGTCTCTAAAGTGGTAAAAAAACAAGTCTATCTCTGTGTCAACGAATGGTGGCATTAACTTACTTGCATGGGAGACATTGAAACTTATGGGAAGATTAGCGGCAGCTTGTTGGCACTGAGTGTGGTGTGTAGTTTCCAAGGTGAGTTCTTGTCGACGATATGCTAGAACACTCTCAGCTTTCTGTGTATCGTGCTCACGTTGCATCTCCAGGTGAAGTTTTCTTGCTTCAAGCTGCTCTCTCTCCCACTCACGGTGTAGGGCACCCTCACGTTCCTGTTCTTTCTTTATGTCAACCTCACGTTCCCTTCGTAGTAGAGATTCTCTCATATGCCGCTTGTTCTTGCAGTAGGTCACGCTTTAGGGCAGCCTCTCGTTTCTGTATCTGAAGAGCTTTTTGTTGTTCACGCTCTATTTTCGCTAGTTCGAGCTTTAACTTCATAGCTGCCAGAGCATGTTTATCTGCAATAGAATAGTTTTCGTGAGCATCAGAGTCTATAATTCCTTCATCTAAGAGGTGATCCAAGATAATATTGTGCAAGTCATTTTTGTTGGCTCCAGGGGGAGCATCTAGTTGATACTCGTGTGCAAGAGTTTGTAATTCGGACCTCTTGGCATGAATTAAGTTCCCTACTTCACTTGCTGGATCACTACGAAATGCTGAGAGACGAAACATTTTGAAATAGCAAATAAATGTATAGCGAATATACATGTGTTATTCTAAGTGTCAGTAACAGGATGACGTGGCAACTGGTAACTATCTTGTGGAATTTTAATCGTTAACAATTAAGGTTAATATTAGATGGTAAATGATTAGTCGATCAAAATCGCAGGAAATCTTGTACCCGGTACTCAATATAAGAGAATAAGGGCAAGAAAATCCTACTAAATAAATGAAACCGATAGTTTCTAAAACAAATGAAACTTTTAATTGTTTCAAAAGTGAAAGGGTAGTCCAAGAATGTTGGGATACCTTGCCGGGTCTCTATAGGACAGAATCAAGGGGTTGCCTACTTAATTATATGATACTTACAGAATTAGCGTTCTTTGTGCTCTGAAAAAAAAGCTAATTCCCTACCTGAGTAAATATCATCATCTCTGACCGATGTATAGAGGTGCGAGTGTCAGCTGGTGATGAGAACACTTGTTGAGGTCCCAATTCAACAGCGTAGTCCGTGCTAGAGGAACTATGGCCCTATTTATCCTCCTTTGGTCGGATTGCAGAAGATAGGGTGCTGTGACCCGAAGACAAATCAAAGTACCAGGGTACCAAAATGATGATCTGCCGTAATTTGAGAAATATTCTAGGGACAAAAAAGGTGGAATACACAAGTAATAACACTGAGGGAGGGATGACCAATTAAGAGAATGACTGTGACCTCCAGTCACCACGTAATCAACAGTTATCCAACACTCACAGTATGTTACCCTCGGAATGCACAAAATACACAGCACCATATAAATATTAAAAGTTATGAAAATATTGAAAAGCAACTGTATCAAAGCCAAGTACGCTTACCACAAATTGATGTTCTAGTACCCGAGTGAAGCTCCTTGGACAGGACCCCATTAAATGTGATGGAAAAAAGAAGTGTAAGTGTCCGGCAGTTCTCCCAATGGCTGGTGTCAATGTCTATCACATTTAAAAAAAAAAAGATGACTGTAGCTGTTGGTAAAGTAAGGTAAAACAAGCAAAACAAATAGTATGAACAATGAAACTTTAATTAAATTGAAAACAAATTATGAGTAAGACAATTCCTTGGCTATGTTCAGTGCAAACTAACAAGATTATAAAGTCAAAAAATAATATAAAATAAAATAGTGGTGACGTTACTCTAAAATGGATAAAGACAAAAATGAAATTAACAGGTGCTGAGAATAAAGCGCTGGCTGAGAACATCCACTAATAGACAGAGCGTATATCAGATGGTTGTGTCAGCTTTGAGAGCACAGGATATTCTAACTTCAATGGCTGGTGCAGGCCCAGACATCGGCTAGGTAGAAGGCGCTGAGGTGCAGACGTCGATTCACCAATCAGAAGCAGGCTGGCTGGAAATGGTAGTTTGGTGATCGGCGACGATGGAGGGGGGAGGTGGAGAGCGAGTGTGATATACGTATGTGCCTGGCAAAACATATTTGACTAAATATGTACAACACTCGCTTGTAGTATCTAGATGTTGTAGATGTACTGAAGTAACATGTTGATAGGAAAGAGCAGGCCAAATCTCTCTTGAAGGAGATTATCATAACAGGGTAATTAGTACATTTGTACAGAGAATGTTTTTGATTGCAAAACAAACATAACCCCCGTCCTACAGTTCGTTTAGGGAACACCGGTTAAGGTGAAACTGCAACTGCTGGTTGTGAAGGTTTTGCTGCTAGCATTTGCTTGTTATTTATTCTCTTGTGAGTATTTGTTGTATTCAAGGGAGCAATTATTGTACTTTTGGGAGTTCTTTTTGGACTCTTGGGAGTACTTATTGGACTCTTAGGTCTCTTAGGAGCACTTGTGGGGCTCTTACGTCCCTTAGGAGCACTTATGGGGCTCTTAGGTCTTACTGAAGAATCAGTGTTTGACCTGTTGTTATTACATTGATTATTAGTACCCTTGTTAACTAATGAGTGTCACTTAAGGAGTTTCAGGTAAGGAACCTGTTGTGGGTACAGTTTCTGTGCACATTCTGAAGAGTCATTAAGTGCCTGGTTTGCTGATTGATTAATTAAATTGCGTCAACCTGCGAATATATCCTACATTGACAGGATATTACCATTCTGGTATAAATACAATTTATTGAGCACCTCACCAGACAATTTTCTCTGGAGGATGATTTTAGTCATCCACTCAGCAGTGGGGTGATCCACCTCATTGCTGAAGGAATTTAACAGTGACTCAAGCTGAAAACTAAAGGCTTGTAAAGAGTCAACTGATTGTTCTGGTGGAGATAAATCTAGTAATTGGTGTACAAGGTTTATAACAGTCTTCTCATTGTTAGCACTTGTTTTAGAGGGCTGGTGTGAGTAATTATGACTATTACTTGTGTTGCTATGGCCTCTTGTTTAGCCTCAGCTTTAATTACAACTTCAGCTTTTTCATTTTCTTGTTCAGATTCACTGACTGTTCCAGCTTCACTTGGAGTTTCATCTGCAGCTTCACTTATTTCTCTGGGGTCATGTGAGAGAGACTGTTTAATTCAGTAGCCTCATGCATGGAATTTATAGAATCAAGGGAACATTGAGATGAGCTGTCTGAAAATTGATCAGACTTTGTGAATGAATCATTACGTGAAGTTGTATTAGATGAGATTTTAGAAAATGAAGGTTGAACTTCAGTTGTTGATCCTGTGTCGGGATCAGTATTGATTAGAGGATTCTCCTCATTTTGAGGTAGCTCATATATTTCATCTGAGCTGGGTGCTTGCTTGGGTATAGGTAAACTATAAAAATGTTCTAACAAATTAGGAACATTTTGTGTCGCAAGCACTTTGTAATAATGATCTAACTTGTCTTGAATTATATCTTTATAGTCGCCATAGTCAGATTCTGTCAGACTCAATTCGTCTGGGACAGTATTACTGACAAGGAGTATGATCCTATAAGACTCTATTGTATGCTTTACTTGATCATATTTTTGGCTAGCTACCTTTGTAGAAATTCTTAGCCTGGAAATGTCAACTGAATCAGTTCCTAAACAGTTGTCACATTTGTCAAGTAGTCTTAATATGTGATTTTGAAAACCTCTCAAGGTTCTTCTAGTAATTTTCTGAAGTAGCCATACTGGCTGTGGGTTTGAGTCTTTTAGGGCTTATATAGCTACTTGGACAGCTATGGTATTTGCTCATATATGTAGAGCAGGTATAATTATTGACAGCCTGATATTTCCTTGAATAGACCGATTGTAATTTTCCTCATTTAGAGGTTAGCTACCTACCTAATAATAAGCAACTAAGATTTGACTGGTACTTTGGTGTCACAACAGGGGTTCCTAGGCCTAGCTCTTTATAATCAGCTTTGGATGGGTTATCTTGAGGTTATCTTGAGATGATTTCGGGGCTTTTTAGTGTCCCCGCGGCCCGGTCCTCGACCAGGCCTCCACCCCCAGGAAGCAGCCCGTGACAGCTGACTAACACCCAGGTACCTATTTTACTGCTAGGTAACAGGGGCATAGGGTGAAAGAAACTCTGCCCAATGTTTCTCGTCGGCGCCTGGGATTGAACCCAGGACCACAGGATCACAAGTCCAGCGTGCTGTCCGCTCGTCCGACCGGCTCCCACCGGTACAGTTCAAAATACAACTATAAAAATTCTTTAGGAATAATGGGAGAACCTTTGACAACAAACTGCCTTCCTGTCTCCAGCAAGGTCAGTAGAGATGGAGTAGACATAGAAATATGTAATGAAATATAATTACACAATAAATGGTTCATAAATCCCATCCTAATTAGGGTCAACACTACTTAAATAATAATACACCAGCACTGTCTAACACAGTACTAGTTAGGTAATAATCCTACCTATTAATGCAGCTAATGGTGTAGACTGAATTTGTACAAATTTTAGTACCGTGGCAGTCTAAAATTATCCTACCTCTGTTGGGTTGGCATAACTACAATAAATGTGGTTACAATAAATGTGGTACAGTAATTTGTAAAATAGTGCTATGTTTTTGGATTTTGCAATTTTATATAATATATACACATGTAGAAATTATGTGTATAAGAAATTTAATGAACACAAGATTATTAATTGTGTTTGGCAAGTATTCTACTCCCGTAAATAATGTTTACCACCTAAATGAACTTCCTAATTGTTGAATATAATGTTATCAGGGTTAGTAATGACTAATTAATTTATGGGATCAGTAATTTGGATTAATATACTGGATCCTGAAATGTTAATGAATTCACTGAGTTGAGTGAATCAGTAATTAGATTGAATGTGATTTAGTCTATAATGGACAGTCTGCTGACAGCCGTAAATTGAAATATTTGTAATGCCCAATAATGGTAACACATAATTGGTGTTAGTGATTAATTAATAATGATTGAGGATAGCTTGATTCTCAGCTATCTATCCGGTTCGAAGAGGACCAAAATGTTGGGTATCTGAGGCTTTGACTCAAATATGGAATTATTTAATTATGAGAATTAATATAAACCGAAGGACCACCCACTTTTGAGAAAAGAGGGAAAACAAATAAAAGTGATGATAAGACTAACACTATAGGACTAGTGCCTATGTATGTTAAAATTATTTAACAATCATTTGAAGAGAATGAATGGACTGTATTATTAATTGATTAAAGTTAAAAGCCTCAAATATCATCTTTGTGGGGGGGGGGGGATTTCTAGAAGTTCATATATATCTAGCAACCAGTGTGGTTCATCACCAGTTCATTAAGGATGTTAGTAAATTGAATTGAATATGGAATGAATAAGGTAATAGTAATCACAGGCGAGTGAGCCTCAGGATACTACAATAATATAGAATAATATTACTAAAATAAAGGGTTAGTAATATTGATCTCATTAGGAGATCATTAAAGTATCTATATTGGTTAGTATCTCTACACTAACAATTAACAGCTTACCTGTGAAATTAAGTGAGATGATCGGTTGCCACACTCCACTGACGACGTATTGCGTCGGACAAATTGTTGCACGTGAAGGTGGGGAAGCCTAGCACCTCGGTTGACGTGGACCCTGGAGCTGAAAGGCGATTACAATGTTGAACTCTTCTACGTAACTAACTACATATACATACGGAATTCTTCCTAAAATATCTATCACTGCAGAATCCTTCTGCAAACATTAATATAATATATTCCTATATAAATTGCTAGAAATAAATATTGCTAGAGGGGAGACGTACTGGATTTTTGTTGTAATGGCTCAGCCTAACAACAACTACCCTAAAATATAACATGTGATCACAGTGGTACAAGAAAGGTTATTAATAGTTGCCGGGCCACGTGTCCGTTGATGTAGAAACGATTCCAGGTCCCTCGTCTTCATCTGCTGTGATAAGACGTCAATTATGGGCTGGAAAATTGATTAGTTCCTTGGACTCTGCCGTGATGTGCCGAAATTAACGTGGCATCGCTCTCGAAGTTGTAGGGGCGAAAATTAAAGATACTACGCAAGTTCCTTGCAATGGCGCTTCTCTTTTGCACGTTGGTAACACGCCGCTAATATGGCGTCGTCCACACAAGTGGCGTCTCCTTCCTCCCTCAACCCTGGCTGCCATACGCATGCATGCGCAGCCCGCTCAAAGTATTCTCGAGCTTAAAGTATTCTATTTTACATATAATTAATCAAGGAAGTAAAGACTAGTGACAAGTGCTTATGTCACTAACAAAATGTATTAAGGTGCAATATATTTTTGTCCAATGCAAGTCAGCTTCTTAAGACTGCATTAAGAAATTTTATACAAACCGTTTTATACTATAATAATTTCCACTGTCGTTATTAATTAATACACCTAAATGAACGAGTTCAATAAGCAATAATATGTTATTTAAATAATCAATGAAATAAACGGTTATCCTTAATAAAGGAATGTAATTAACTAAACTCTGTTTAGATGCAAACTAAAAGTAGAGGGAATTCATGTTTTAGCCTGTTGTTCCTCACGTCGACTCGCTGAATAAGAATAATTTGGCAAATATGTTGCTTCGTAATAGAAACATTAATTGAATTAATTCTACATATTAGTAGTGTTAGTAATTACTATGGGTTAATACAATAATGATGTACTATATTACAAGAAATGATGCATTAGTGTTGGAAAATTTCCAATTCATTCTCCCATTATACCTTGCTGCACAATCAACAACACTTCATACTTAACATTATTTATACAAAAGGAAAACAATCATTGCTTTACCTGTTTTACTACATAATAGCATGAGGTAAAAGACATAACCAGTGAGAGAAAATTGGGAAAGTAATGCTCCATGCCCATCCACTTGAGCTGGACGGTAGAGAGAGGGGTCTCGTTTCATGCAGGTCGGCGTTTAATCCCCGAATGTCCATAAGTCGTTGGGGACCATTCCTTCCCCTCGACCCTTCTCAAATCCTTATCCCGACACCTTCCAAGTACTATATAGTCGAAATGGCTTGGTTCTTTCACCTCATAGTTCCATTTACATCATCCAGAGAGTTGAAGGAGGTAAACTAAACTCATCCCTTCACGTCAGGTGTTGTGGTGATCCTTCACCACTACACGTGACGCTCCACCACAACACGTTACGTCCTCCACAACACGTGACGCCCAACCACAACACGTGACGCCCAACCACAACACGTGACGCTCCACCGCAACACGTGACGTTCCACCAAAACACGTGACGCTCCTCTAAAAAACGTGACGCTCCACCACAACACGTGACGCTCTACTAACACGTGGAGCTCCTCTACAACACGTGACGCTCCACCACAACACGTGACGCCCAACCACAACACGTGACGCTACACCACATCACGTGACGTTCCACCACAACACGTGACGCTCCTCTAAAAAACGTGATGTTAACCACAACACGTGACACTCTACCATAACACGTGAAGCTCCTCTACAACACGTGACGCTTCACCACAACATGTGATGCTCTACTACAGGACGTGACAATCCACCACAACACGTGACGCTCCACCACAACACGTGACGCTCCAACAGAACACGTCGCGGTCCACCACAACACGAGACGCTCTCCCACAACACGTGACGCTCTACCAAAACACGTGACGCCCAACCACAACACGTGAGGCTTCACAACATCACGTGACGTTCCATCACAACACGTGACGCTCCTCTAAATAACGTGACGCTCCACCACAACACGTGACGCTCTACCATAACACGTGAAGCTTCTCTACAACACGTGACGCTCAACCACAACAAGTGACGCTCCTCTACAACACATGACGCTCCACCACAACACGTAACGCTACACCACCACACGTGACGCTCCACCACAATACGTGACGCTCCTCTACAACACGTAACGCTTCACCACAACACGTGACGCTCCACCACATCACGTGACGCTCCACCACAACACGTGACACTCCACCACAATACGTGACGCTCCTCTACAACATGTGATGCTCCACCACAACACGTGACGCTCCACCACAACACGTGACGCTCCACCACAACACGTGACGCTCGACCTCAACACGTGACGCTCCTCTACAACGCGTGACGCTCCACCACAACACGTAACGCTCCTCTACAACATGTGACGCTCAAACAGAACACGTGACGCTCCACCACAACGCGTGACGCTCCCCCACAACACGTGACGCTCCACCACAACACGTGACGCCCAACCACAGCACGTGACGCTCCACCACATCACGTGACGCTCCTCTAAAAAACGTGACGCTCCACCACAACAAGTGACGCCCAACCACAGCACGTGACGCTCCACCACATCACGTGACGTTCCACTACAACACGTAACGCTCCTCAAAAAAACGTGACGCTCCACCACAACACGTGACGCTCCACCACAACACGTGATGCTCCAACACAACACGTGATGCTCCACCACAACACGTGACGTCCTTCACGAACCTGTGACGCCCAACCACAACACGTGACGCTCCATCACAACACGTGACGCTCCATCACAACACGTGACGCTCCACCACAACGCGTGATCCTCTACCACAACACGTGATCCTCCACCACAACACGTGACGTCCTCCACAACACGTGACGCTCCGCCACAACACGTGACGTCCTCCACAACACGTGACGCTCCGCCACAACACTTGACGTCCTCCATAACACGTGACGCTCCTCTACAACACGTGACGCTCCACCAGAACACGTGACGCTCCACAACAACACTTGACGCTCCACCACAACACGTGACGCTCCACCACAATACGTGACGCTCCTCTACAACACGTGACGCTCCACCACAACACGTGATGCTCCACAACAACACGTGAAGCTCCACCTCAACACATGACGCTCCTCCACAACACGTGACGCTCCATCACAACACGTGACGCTCCACCACAACACGTGACGCTCCACCACAACTCGTGATTCTCCACCACAACACGAGATCCTCCACCACAACAGGTGACGCTACACCACAACATGTGACGCTCCACCACAACACGTGACGCTCCACCACAACACGTGATGCTTCACCACAACACGTGATGCTCCACAACAACACGTGATGCTCCACCACAACACGTGACGCTCCACCACAACACGCGACGCTACACCACAACATGTGACGCTCCACCACAACACGTGACGCTCCACCACAACACGTGATGCTTCACCACAACACGTGATGCTCCACAACAACACGTGATGCTCCACCACAACACGTGACGCTCCACCACAACACGTGACGCTAAACCACAACACGTGACGCTCCACTACAACACATGATCCTCCACCACAACACGTGATACTCCAGCACAACACATGACGCTCCACCACAACACGTGATCCTCCACCACAACACGTGATGCTCCACCACAACACATGACGCTCCACCACAACACGTGACGCTCCCCCACAACACGTGACGCTCCACCACAACACGTGACGCCCAAACACAGCACGTGATGCTCCACCACATCACGTTACGTTCCACCACAACACGTGACGCTCTTCCATAACACGTGAAGCTCCTCTACAACACGTGACGCTCCACCACATCACGTGACGTTCCACCACAACACGTGACGCTCCACCACAACACGTGACGCTCCAACACAATACGTGACGCTCCTCTACAACACGTGACGCTCCACCACAACACGCGACGCTCCTCTACAACACGTGACGCTCCACCACAACACGTGACGCTCCACCACAAAACGTGACGCTCCACCACAAAACGTGACGCTCCACCACAACACGTGACGCTCAACCACAACTCGTGACGCTCCACCACAACACGTGACGCTCCACCACAACACGCGACGCTCCACCACAAAACGTGACGCTCCACCACAAAACGTGACGCTCCACCACAACACGTGACGCTCAACCACAACTCGTGACGCTCCACCACAACACGTGACGCTCCACCACAACACGCGACGCTCCTCTACAACACGTGACGCTCCACCACAACACGTGACGCTCCACCACAAAACGTGACGCTCCACCACAACACGTGACACTCCACCACAACACGTGAGGCTCCACCACAACACGTGATGATCCAACACAACACGTGATGCTCCACCACAACACGTGACACTCCACCACAACACGTGACGCTTTACCATAACACGTGAAGCTCCTCTACAACACGTGACGCTCAACCACAACATGTGACGCTCCTCTACAACACGTGACGCTACACCACAACACGTGACGCTCCACCACAACACGTGACGCTCTACCACAACACGTGACGCTCCACCACAATAGGTAACGCTCCTCTACAACACGTGACGCTCCACCACAACACGTGACGCTCAACCACAACATGTGACGCTCCTCTACAACACGTGACGCTCCACCACAACACGTGACGCTCCACCACAACACGTGACGCTCCACCACAACACGTGACGCTCAACCACACCACGTGACGCTCTACCATAACACGTGACGCTCCACCATAACACGTGAAGCTCCTCTACAACACGTGACGCTCAACCGCAATACGTGACGCTCCTCTACAACACCTGACGCTCCACCACAACACGTGATGCTCCACCACAACACGTGACGCTCCACCACAATACGTGACGCTCCTCTACAACACGTGACGCTCCACCACAACACGTGATGCTCCACAACAACACGTGAAGCTCCACCTCAACACATGACGCTCCTCCACAACACGTGACGCTCCATCACAACACGTGACGCTCCACCACAACACGTGACGCTCCACCACAACTCGTGATTCTCCACCACAACACGAGATCCTCCACCACAACAGGTGACGCTACACCACAACATGTGACGCTCCACCACAACACGTGACGCTCCACCACAACACGTGATGCTTCACCACAACACGTGATGCTCCACAACAACACGTGATGCTCCACCACAACACGTGACGCTCCACCACAACACGCGACGCTACACCACAACATGTGACGCTCCACCACAACACGTGACGCTCCACCACAACACGTGATGCTTCACCACAACACGTGATGCTCCACAACAACACGTGATGCTCCACCACAACACGTGACGCTCCACCACAACACGTGACGCTAAACCACAACACGTGACGCTCCACTACAACACATGATCCTCCACCACAACACGTGATACTCCAGCACAACACATGACGCTCCACCACAACACGTGATCCTCCACCACAACACGTGATGCTCCACCACAACACATGACGCTCCACCACAACACGTGACGCTCCCCCACAACACGTGACGCCCAAACACAGCACGTGATGCTCCACCACATCACGTTACGTTCCACCACAACACGTGACGCTCTTCCATAACACGTGAAGCTCCTCTACAACACGTGACGCTCCACCACATCACGTGACGTTCCACCACAACACGTGACGCTCCACCACAACACGTGACGCTCCAACACAATACGTGACGCTCCTCTACAACACGTGACGCTCCACCACAACACGCGACGCTCCTCTACAACACGTGACGCTCCACCACAACACGTGACGCTCCACCACAAAACGTGACGCTCCACCACAAAACGTGACGCTCCACCACAACACGTGACGCTCAACCACAACTCGTGACGCTCCACCACAACACGTGACGCTCCACCACAACACGCGACGCTCCACCACAAAACGTGACGCTCCACCACAAAACGTGACGCTCCACCACAACACGTGACGCTCAACCACAACTCGTGACGCTCCACCACAACACGTGACGCTCCACCACAACACGCGACGCTCCTCTACAACACGTGACGCTCCACCACAACACGTGACGCTCCACCACAAAACGTGACGCTCCACCACAACACGTGACACTCCACCACAACACGTGAGGCTCCACCACAACACGTGATGATCCAACACAACACGTGATGCTCCACCACAACACGTGACACTCCACCACAACACGTGACGCTTTACCATAACACGTGAAGCTCCTCTACAACACGTGACGCTCAACCACAACATGTGACGCTCCTCTACAACACGTGACGCTACACCACAACACGTGACGCTCCACCACAACACGTGACGCTCTACCACAACACGTGACGCTCCACCACAATAGGTAACGCTCCTCTACAACACGTGACGCTCCACCACAACACGTGACGCTCAACCACAACATGTGACGCTCCTCTACAACACGTGACGCTCCACCACAACACGTGACGCTCCACCACAACACGTGACGCTCCACCACAACACGTGACGCTCAACCACACCACGTGACGCTCTACCATAACACGTGACGCTCCACCATAACACGTGAAGCTCCTCTACAACACGTGACGCTCAACCGCAATACGTGACGCTCCTCTACAACACCTGACGCTCCACCACAACACGTGATGCTCCACCACAACACGTGACGCTCCACCACAATACGTGACGCTCCTCTACAACACGTGACGCTCCACCACAACACGTGATGCTCCACAACAACACGTGAAGCTCCACCTCAACACATGACGCTCCTCCACAACACGTGACGCTCCATCACAACACGTGACGCTCCACCACAACACGTGACGCTCCACCACAACTCGTGATTCTCCACCACAACACGAGATCCTCCACCACAACAGGTGACGCTACACCACAACATGTGACGCTCCACCACAACACGTGACGCTCCACCACAACACGTGATGCTTCACCACAACACGTGATGCTCCACAACAACACGTGATGCTCCACCACAACACGTGACGCTCCACCACAACACGCGACGCTACACCACAACATGTGACGCTCCACCACAACACGTGACGCTCCACCACAACACGTGATGCTTCACCACAACACGTGATGCTCCACAACAACACGTGATGCTCCACCACAACACGTGACGCTCCACCACAACACGTGACGCTAAACCACAACACGTGACGCTCCACTACAACACATGATCCTCCACCACAACACGTGATACTCCAGCACAACACATGACGCTCCACCACAACACGTGATCCTCCACCACAACACGTGATGCTCCACCACAACACATGACGCTCCACCACAACACGTGACGCTCCCCCACAACACGTGACGCCCAAACACAGCACGTGATGCTCCACCACATCACGTTACGTTCCACCACAACACGTGACGCTCTTCCATAACACGTGAAGCTCCTCTACAACACGTGACGCTCCACCACATCACGTGACGTTCCACCACAACACGTGACGCTCCACCACAACACGTGACGCTCCAACACAATACGTGACGCTCCTCTACAACACGTGACGCTCCACCACAACACGCGACGCTCCTCTACAACACGTGACGCTCCACCACAACACGTGACGCTCCACCACAAAACGTGACGCTCCACCACAAAACGTGACGCTCCACCACAACACGTGACGCTCAACCACAACTCGTGACGCTCCACCACAACACGTGACGCTCCACCACAACACGCGACGCTCCTCTACAACACGTGACGCTCCACCTCAACACGTGACGCTCCACCACAAAACGTGACGCTCCACCACAACACGTGACACTCCACCACAACACGTGAGGCTCCACCACAACACGTGATGATCCAACACAACACGTGATGCTCCACCACAACACGTGACACTCCACCACAACACGTGACGCTTTACCATAACACGTGAAGCTCCTCTACAACACGTGACGCTCAACCACAACATGTGACGCTCCTCTACAACACGTGACGCTACACCACAACACGTGACGCTCCACCACAACACGTGACGCTCTACCACAACACGTGACGCTCCACCACAATAGGTAACGCTCCTCTACAACACGTGACGCTCCACCACAACACGTGACGCTCAACCACAACACGTGACGCTCCTCTACAACACGTGACGCTCCACCACAACACGTGACGCTCCACCACAACACGTGACGCTCCACCACAACACGTGACGCTCAACCACACCACGTGACGCTCTACCATAACACGTGACGCTCCACCATAACACGTGAAGCTCCTCTACAACACGTGACGCTCAACCGCAATACGTGACGCTCCTCTACAACACCTGACGCTCCACCACAACACGTGATGCTCCACCACAACACGTGACGCTCCACCACAACACGTGACGTTCCAACACAATACGTGACGCTCCTCTACAACACGTGACGCTCCACCACAACACGTGACGCTAAACCACAACACGTGACGCTCCACTACAACACATGATCCTCCACCACAACACGTGATACTCCAGCACAACACATGACGCTCCACCACAACACGTGATCCTCCACCACAACACGTGATGCTCCACCACAACACATGACGCTCCACCACAACACGTGACGCTCCCCCACAACACGTGACGCTCCACCACAACACGTGACGCCCAAACACAGCACGTGATGCTCCACCACATCACGTTACGTTCCACCACAACACGTGACGCTCTTCCATAACACGTGAAGCTCCTCTACAACACGTGACGCTCCACCACATCACGTGACGTTCCACCACAACACGTGACGCTCCACCACAACACGTGACGCTCCAACACAATACGTGACGCTCCTCTACAACACGTGACGCTCCACCACAACACGCGACGCTCCTCTACAACACGTGACGCTCCACCACAACACGTGACGCTCCACCACAAAACGTGACGCTCCACCACAAAACGTGACGCTCCACCACAACACGTGACGCTCAACCACAACTCGTGACGCTCCACCACAACACGTGACGCTCCACCACAACACGCGACGCTCCACCACAAAACGTGACGCTCCACCACAAAACGTGACGCTCCACCACAACACGTGACGCTCAACCACAACTCGTGACGCTCCACCACAACACGTGACGCTCCACCACAACACGCGACGCTCCTCTACAACACGTGACGCTCCACCACAACACGTGACGCTCCACCACAAAACGTGACGCTCCACCACAACACGTGACACTCCACCACAACACGTGAGGCTCCACCACAACACGTGATGATCCAACACAACACGTGATGCTCCACCACAACACGTGACACTCCACCACAACACGTGACGCTTTACCATAACACGTGAAGCTCCTCTACAACACGTGACGCTCAACCACAACATGTGACGCTCCTCTACAACACGTGACGCTACACCACAACACGTGACGCTCCACCACAACACGTGACGCTCTACCACAACACGTGACGCTCCACCACAACACGTGACGCTCCACTACAACACGTGACGTTCCACCACAACACGTGACGCTCCACCACATCACCAATATACTGGAGATGACACTGCTGCCCGCGGCCTCTCAAGCTATTACGCCTCAAAAAAAAAAAATGGTCAAAATTGCACGAACCTAACCTCACCAAGTACCCACGAACAGAAAACGTGACAGCTCGCCATTTTTGCCAGTCGCTATGATTTATTGTACAAAATATTTTGACCGTTGTGGATTCACACATCAAAATATGATGTTCGAGAGTACAGGAATGATCCTTTTTCATGTGATCTCATCAGCGTCCTTAGTGCTGGATGGTGAGATGGTGATAGGTCTCGGTCTTTGTTTACTCGAGTCCCGGGAGAGGTGTCTTGTGTCTTCTTCTATCGCAGGTATTGTATTCAGTTCAGTGTCTGGAAGAGCCTTCAGAGCCTAGCAGTTGGTCCGGCCCCAATTTGATACTTATCTGTCAACGTTAGCTCTCCACTTTCCCTGGTAAACCTCGACACCTGATAGTTTATTATTTGATATCACGTGTGGCGGTTGCTCATGTCCTCTTCGTTTGTGTGCGTGTGGGGGGGGGGGGGGGAGTGTGTGTGTGTACTTACCTAGTTATGTTTGCGGGGGTTGAGCTCTGGCCCTTTGGTTTCGTCTCTCAACTGTCAATCAACTGGTATACAAATTTCTGAGCCTACTGGACTCTGTCATCTCTACAGTTGAAACTTGTATGGAGTCAGCCTCCACCACATCACTGCTTAATGCATTTCATTTGTTAACTACTCTGACACTGAAAAAATCTTTCTAATATCTGTGGCTCATTTAGGTACTAAGTTTCCACCTGTGTCCTCTTGTTCGTGTTCCAGCCGTGCTAAAGAGGTTGACTTTGTTCACCCTGTCAATTCTTCTGAGAATTTTGTAGGTGGTCATCATGTCTCCCCATACTCTTCTGTCTTCCAGGGATATGAGGTTTCCTTAGCCTTTCCTTGTAGCTCATACCTTTCAGTTCCGGGACTATTCTGGTGGCATACCTCAGAATCTTCTATAACTTTGTCTTGTGTTTAACTAAGTATGGACTCTGGGCTGGAGCTGCATACTCCAGGATTGGTCTGACATATCAATATCAGTATACAAGGTCCTGAACGATTCGTTACACAAGTTTCTAGAGGCAGTTCTTATTTTGGCCAATCTAGCATATGGCGCTGATGATATCCTTTTGATGTGGGCTTCTGGGGACAGGTTCGGTGTGTGTGTGTGTGTGTGTGTGTGTGTGTGTGTGTGTGTGTGTGTGTGTGTGTGTGTGTGTGTGTGTGTGTGTGTGTGTGTGTGTGTGTGTGTGTGTGTGTGTGTGTGTGTGTGTGTGTGTGTGTGTGTGTGTGTGTGTGTGTGTGTGTGTGTGTGTGTGTGTGTGTGTGTATACTCACCTAGTTGTGTTTGCCGGGGTTGAGCTCTGTCTCTTTGGTCCCGCCTCTCAACCGTCAATCAACAGGTGTACAGATTCCTGAGCCAATTGGGCTCTATCATATCTACACTTGAAACTGTGTATGGAGTCAGCCTCCACTATATCACTTCCTAATGCATTCCATTTGTCAACCACTCTGACACTAAAAAAGTTCTTTCTAATATCTCTGTGGCTCATTTGGGCACTCAGTTTCCACCTGTGTCCCCTTGTGCGTGTTCCCCTTGTGTTAAATAGCCTGTCTTTATCTACCCTATCAATTCCCTTCAGAATCATGAATATGGTGATCATGTCCCCCCTAACTCCTCTGGCTTCCAGCGAAGTGAGGTTTAATTCCCGTAGTCTCTCCTCGTAGAACATACCTTTCAGCTCATGTATTAGTCTGGTGGCCAACCTTTGAACCATTTCCAGTTTAGTCTTATCCTTGACTAGATATGGACTCCATGCTGGGGCTGCATACTCCAGGATTGGCCTGACATATGTGGTATACAAAGTTCTGAATGATTCTTTACACAAGTTTCTGAATGCTGTTCGTATGTTGGCCAGCCTGGCATATGCCGCTGTTGTTATCCTCTTGATATGTGCTGCAGGAGACAGGTCTGGCGTGATATCAACCAGAAGAATTTCCTCTCCCAGATGATACCTTATATCTGGCCTCCTGCTCCCTACACCTATCTTCATTACATTACATTTGGTTGGGTTAAACTCTAACAACCATTTGTTCGACCATTCCTTCAGCTTGTCTAGGTCTGCTTGAAGCCTCAAACAGTCCTCTTCTGTCTTAATCCTTCTCATAATTTATGCATCGTCCGCAAACATTGAGAGAAATGAATCGATACCCTCCGGGAGATCATTTACATATATCAGAAACAAGATAGGACCGAGTACAGAGCCCTGTGGGACTCCACTGGTGACTTCACGCCAGTCGGAGGTCTCACCTCTCATCGTAACTCTCTTCTTCCTATTGCTTAGGTACTCCCTTATCCACTGGAGCACCTTACCAGCTACACCTGCCTGTCTCTCCAGCTTATGTACCAGCCTCTTATGCGGTACTGTGTCAAAGGCCTTCCGACAATCCAAGAAAATGCAGTCCACCCAGCCCTCTCTTTCTTGCTTAATCTTTGTCATCTGGTCGTAGAATTCTATTAAGCCAGTCACGCAAGACTTACCCTCCCTGAACCCATGCTGGCGATTTGTCACGAAGTCCCTTCTCTCCAGATGTGCTACCAGGTTTTTTCTCACGATCTTCTCCATCACCTTGCATGGTATACAAGTCAAGGGCACTGGCCTGTAGTTCAGTGCCTCTTGCCTGTCGCCCTTTTTGTATATTGGGACCACATTTGCCGTCTTCCATATTTCTGGTAGGTCTCCTGTCTCCAGTGACTTACTATACACTATGGAGAGTGGCAAGAAAAGTGCCTCTGCACACTCTTTCAGTACCCATAGTGAGATCCCGTCTGGACCAACGACCCTTTTAATTAACATCCAGATCCAGCAGGTGTTTCATGACCTCCTCTCTCGTAATTTCGAACCCTTCCAAGGCCACCTGGTTTACCTCCCTCTCTCCTAGCACAGTGGCCTCACCTTGTTCTATTGTGAAGACCTCCTGGAACCTCTTGTGGAGTTCTTCACACACCTCTTTGTCATTTTCTGTATACCTGTCCTCGCCTGTTCTAAGTTTCAATACCTGTTCTTTCACTGTTGTTTTCCTTCTGATGTGACTGTGGAGTAGCTTTGATTCGGTCTTGGCTTTGTTTGCTATATAATTTTCAAAACTTTTCTCTGCTTCTCTTTTCACCCTGACGCACTCATTCCTGGTTCTCTGGTATCTCTCTCTCTCCTTTCTGGTGTTCTGTTATTCCGAAAGTTCCTCCACGGCCTTTTGTTCAGTTTCTTCGCTTCCATACATGCCCTATTATACCATGGATTCTTCTGTTGGTTCTCTGATTTTTCCCTTTGAACCGGGATGAACCTGTTTATTGCCTCCTGACACTTTTGGGTAACATAGTCCATCATACCTTGTAAAGACTTATCTCCGAGGTCTGTGTCCTAAGGTATTTCCCTTAGGAAACTTCTCATCTGTTCATAATTCCCCCTTCGGTATGCCAGCCTTTTGATTCCTAGTTCTTTTTGGGGGGAGATAATTCCTAGCTCTACCAGGTACTCAAAGTTCAATACACTGTGATCACTCATTCCCAAGGGCGCTTCCATCTTAACTTCCCTTATATCCCACTCATTTAGGGTAAATATCAAATCAAGCATTGCTGGTTCATCTTCTCCTCTCATTCTTGTTGGTTCCTTGATGTGCTGGCTAAGAAAGTTTCTTGTTGCCACGTCCAGCAGCTTAGCTCTCCATGTTTCTGGTCCTCCATGCGGGTCTCTGTTCTCCCAATCTGTCTTCCCATGGTTGAAGTCTCTCATAATTAGTAGTCTAGATTCATTCCTGCTAGCAACAGAAGCTGCTATTTCTATGATGTTAATGGTGGCCATGTTGTTTCTATCATATTCCTGTCTGGGTCTTTTGTCATTTGGAGGTGGATTATATATGACTACGACTATATTTTGTTCCCTCCAGTTGTTATGGTACCTGCTATGTAGTCACTGAAACCTTCACAGCCCTGAATAACCATCTCCTCAAAATCTCAGCCTTTTCTTACCAGCAGAGCTACACCACCCTCACCTCTTCCTTTGCTCTCTTTCCTCATAACATAATAGTCCTGTGGGAACACTTCGTTTGTTATTGTTTTCGTTAGCTTTGTTTCTGTGATGGCTATTATGTCTGGGTTTTCCTCTAGTACCCGTTCTCCAAGCTCATTTGCTTTATTTGTAATTCCATCTATGTTAGTGTACATTGCTTTGAGTCTCACTTTCTTCTGTTCCTTCTCAAATCGCCTCCTTGGTGAGTATACTGCTGGTGGGGGAAGGTCCTTACATGGACCTGTGAGGACCTGTGAGGTGGATAACAGGGTCTCAGAGGATACTGGGATGAGGGGCGGGGGGTCCAGTGAAGGGGGAGGGACATGGAGGGTATGGGGTGAAAGGGGAGGGAGGACAGGAAGGAAAGGGGGGGAGGGGGACTTGGCAGGAGGAGGGGAGGGGAAGAAGGGTGGGGATTGGGTGTGGGGGGAGAATAGGAAGATTTGGCTGAACATTTGAGTAAGGGCAGGGAGGGTTTGGGGTAGGGGGGTTTTCTATGCAGAGGAGGGTGGCGGGGTTGTGTTGGGAGCTGTGACTTCCTGGTTTTCCCCTCTCGCCCTGCGCCTCTTCCTTGCTTCTGCCGCCACGGCTCTCTCCTCCCTCATCATGTCTCTCTGGAGGAATACATTTTTGAACTCTCCCACATTTTTCAGGGAGCTCTTCCTTGATAGAATCTTCTCCTTTGTGCTCTCGTTTGCAAACACTATCTTTATCACTCGGTCTCGATCTTTTTTGTACCATCCTAGCCTGAAAAACTTCTCAATGCTATGCTCAGCCACTTCAATGTCTAATGCCTTCAGTACTTCATTCACTCACTGCTGCTTTGTCCTTGTCATTCCACTCTGTCCTATTGGAGCCTTCCTGCTCTTTAATACCCACAGCAACCACTGATCTGTTCCTTTCCAGCAGTTGGCTTGTGGAGCGTGCCGCCTCCTGTGAGGTGGCTGCTTTCATGGCCACCTTCATCACTGCAGACATTACTTCAGAGTTATTTTTTTAGCATTTCTGTAAATATTGCTTTAATTGTGGCATTCTTCCAAAAAACTATTACCACCTTCTCCCTGGATGATTTTCTGAGTCTCAGCCTCGATACCATTCTCTTTGAGGGCTCTAATCTCTTCCTTTGCTGCTGTCAGCTCTCTTTTCAGGTGGCTTATTTCGTTCTTCATTTCTTGCATCATTTCTTGCATCTCACTCTTGATGTCCTCCAGAAACTGGGCCAACATTTCCTTCATTCCGTCACCTAGACTTTTCTCTGTTCCCCTGGTACCTCTGGTGGTCATGCTTGCCCCTGTTCCTATAGTTGTGCTGTAATTGGATTTGTCGGGAGGGCAGAGCGGAATGGGGGAGGGAGACAGAGAGAGAGAGAGAGAGAGAGAGAGAGAGAGAGAGAGAGAGAGAGAGAGAGAGAGAGAGAGAGAGAGAGAGAGATAGAGAGAGAGAGAGAAAGAGAGAGAGAGAGAGAGAGAGAGAGAGAGAGAGGAAGAGAGAGAGAAAGAGTGAGAGAGAGAGAAAGAGAGAGAGAGAGAGAGAGAGAGAGAGAGAGAGAGAGAGAGAGAGAGAGAGAGAGAGAGAGAGAGAGAGAGAGAGAGAGAGAGAGAGAGAGAGAGAGAGAGAGAGAGAGAGAGAGAGAGAGAGAGAGAGAGAGAGAGAGAGAGAGAGAGAGAGAGAGAGAGAGAGAGTGGGAGAGAGATAGAGAGTAGGAGAGAGAGAGAGAGAGTGGGAGAGAGAGAGTGGAAGAGGAAGAGGGAGGGAAAGAGCGGGGAGGGGGAGAGTGTGTGTATGTGGGATGCAGGGGACTGGGGGGTGGGGGGTGGAGATGGTGACCAGGTCATTTCAGGTCAGATGGGGGGGGGGGTAAGAGGAGGGGTGGAGTATAGTAAGGTCCAATCCCCTGTTCATAGAATGTGTTAATCCTTTTCCCCCTGACTGAACGTTTGTGTGAGAGTGTGCGTGTGTGTGTTTTTGCGTGTGCACATGCATACGTACATGGGCGTGCATGCGTGTGCGTGCGTGCATGTGTCACGAGTTCCCGTAAGCGTTAACCTCTACCTAAAATGAGCCACTTTGAGATTTTTAAATATATATGATATCCTGAACAAGGATTTGATATTTTACCTCAATCTGTACTCCTGATTAATTGACCAGAGAGGGGGTACATACCAGTCTGCCTCCCGCTCACACAACCAGATGAGTAATGACGATGTACGGATGACGATGGTGATCCGTCATTGTCTCCCACTAGGTGATTCACTAAGTGCTAGTAGATTGATGATGGCGGTTCTTCTCAGTCTACACAAAGCTCTGGAGTCAGTCACTGTATCGTTGTGTTACAGTTCACTAATTTATTGTACCACTGATCACAGTCACCACCCAACAAACACAATCAGGCGGTTCCACTGCGGGTCGTCCCACCTGGTCGTCAGGTCAGGTCACTCCAACAGTTCTCCACACTGTATATGCACCGGTGATGCCACTAGCTCCACTTTGGTTTCTTCGCACTATCCCTAGCGATATGACTATGCTATGTAGCACCCTGTTAGCTACACACTGCGAGAGGCCAAATACTATGATCTAGCCTCTATACTCCTTGAATGTCCCAAGAAATTGACGAATTTCCGCTGACCTCACTAATCGTGTGTGTCTCCGACCAGCGGCGGTGCGTGTGTGTGCGTGTGTGTGTGTGTGTGTGTGCGTGTGTGTGCGTGTGTGTGTGTGTGTGTGTGTGTGTGTGTGTGTGTGTGTGTGTGTGTGTGTGTGTGTGTGTGTGTGTGTGTGTGTGTGTGTGTGTGTGTGTGTGTGTGTGTGTGTGTGTGTGTGTGTGTGTGTGTGTGTGTGTGTGTGTGTGTGTGTGTGTGTGTGTGTGTGTGTGACTTCACTGCATACTAACCTCGAATTTTCCAGATTTTTATATTCGTCACCTCAGCCGTTGGCACAGTTCCTGGCCGGGGACGTCTTTGTGACTTCGCCTCTTGTAAAACGTTCTAATCTAAATTCCAGCGAGGTCTAGGCTGGCTCAGCAGGAATGTCTTCACGCCAGGAATGTCTTCACGCCAGGAATGTCTTCACACCAGGAATGTCTTCACACCAGGAATGTCTTCACACCAGGAATGTCTTCACGCCAGGAATGTCTTCACACCAGGAATGTCTTCACACCAGGAATGTTTTCACACCAGGAATGTCTTCACACCAGGAATGTCTTCACACCAGGAATGTCATCACACCAGGAATGTCTTCACACCAGGAATGTCTTCACACCAGGAATGTCTTCACACCAGGAATGTCATCACACCAGGAATGTCTTCACGCCAGGAATGTCTTCACGCCAGGAATGTCATCACACCAGGAAAGTCTTCACACCAAGAATGTCTTCACACCAGGAATGTCTTCACACCAGGAATGTCTTCACGCCAGGAATGTCTTCACACCAGGAATGTCATCACACCAGGAATGTCTTCACACCAGGAATGTCTTCACACCAGGAATTTCTTCACACCAGGAATGTCATCACACCAGGAATGTCTTCACACCAGGAATGTCTTCACGCCAGGAATGTCTTCACGCCAGGAATGGTTTCCCACCAGGAATGTCTTCACGCCAGGAATGTCATCACACCAGGAATGTCTTCACACCAGGAATGTCTTCACGCCAGGAATGTCTTCACGCCAGGAATGTCATCACACCAGGAATGTCTTCACACCAGGAATGTCTTCACGCCAGGAATGTCTTCACGCCAGGAATGTCATCACACCAGGAATGTCTTCACACCAGGAATGTCTTCACGCCAGGAATGTCTTCACACCAGGAATGTCATTACACCAGGAATGTCTTCACACCAGGAATGTCTTCACACCAGGAATGTCTTCACACCAGGAATGTCTTCACACCAGGAATGTCTTCACACCAGGAATGTCTTCACACCAGGAATGTCTTCACACCAGGAATGTCTTCACGCCAGGAATGTCATCACACCAGGAATATCATCACACCAGGAATGTCTTCACACCAGGAATGTCTTCACGCCAGGAATGTCTTCACACCAGGAATGTCTTCACGCCAGGAATGTCTTCACACCGGGAATGTCTTCACGCCAGGAATGTCTTCCCGCCAGGAATGTCTTCACGCCAGGAATGTCATCACACCAGGAATGTCTTCACGCCATGAATGTCATCACACCAGGAATGTCTTCCCGCCAGGAATGTCTTCACGCCAGGAATGTCATCACACCAGGAATGTCTTCACGCCAGGAATGTCATCACACCAGGAATGTCTTCACACCAGGAATGTCTTCACGCCAGGAATGTCTTCCCGCCAGGAATGTCTTCACGCCAGGAATGTCATCACATTAGTTGTCGTTTGCATTAGTTCCCATTTATCGTCTTTTTGACATTTTCATACCTTCTATTATTTAAATCTTCTTATTGTCAATTTCGTCAATGCAACTGCAACAAAATTCTCGGTTTCAAAGTGAAACAAGTTCAGAAAAGTCATCAAGGAGTCTCCGTTTATACGCGGTGGTTGGGAAAATAGATTTTATTAAAACCTTCCTGCCCTTTGATGTTGCTTTAAAAAGGTCAATTTTGTGACTTTTTCCACGAGACTTAACAAACTCCGTCCGACCTTTTTATTGTGAGAATAGGAACCATGGCTGAAGGTCACAAGACCTGGCACGACCTCCTCGCTCTCTTCTCTCTGCTCTACTCTCCTCTGTTCTGCTCTCATCTGCTCTCCGTTTCTCTGTTCTCTAATCTGTTGTCTCCTCTCTTCTGCTCTGCTCTAATCTACTCTGCTGTGCTCTCTCCTCTTCTTTCCTCTGCTCTCCCTTCCTCTCCTCTCGTTTGCTCTGCTCTGCTCTCCTCTACTCTAATTCTCTTACTTTTTGGGTTTTTCTATTTTTTTCCTTTCAATTCTTGTTCGGTCTATTTTATTCTTTTTTTTTTATTTAGTTCTGGTAATGGTTGTTAGAATATATTTTTCCTGGTTGGTTACCCAGGCTGCCACCACCCCTGCCTCTTGTGGCCACCACCCCTGCCTCTTGTGGCCACCACCCCTGCCTCTTGTGGCCACCACCCCTGCCTCTTGTGGCCACCACCCCTGCCTCTTGTGGCCACCACCCCTGCCTCTTGTGGCCACCACCCCTGCCTCTTGTGGCCACCACCCCTGCCTCTTGTGGCCACCACCCCTGCCACTTGCGACCACCACTCCTGCCTCTTGTGGCCACCACCCCTGCCACTTGCGACCACCACCCCTGCCTCTTGTGGCCACCACCCCTGCCACTTGCGACCACCACCCCTGCCTCTTGTGGCCACCACCCCTGCCACTTGCGACCACCACCCCTGCCTCTTGTGGCCACCACCCCTGCCACCTACGGCCACCACCCCTGCCTCTTGTGGCCACCACCCCTTCCACGTGCGACCACCACCCCTGCCACCTACGGCCACCACCCCTGCCTCTTGTTGCCACCACCCCTACCACCTACGGCCACCAACCCCTCCACCTGCGGCCACTACCCCTGCCACTTGCGACCACCACCCCTGCCACCTACGGCCACCACCCCTGCCTCTTGTGGCCACCACCCCTGCCACCTACGGCCACCACCCCCTCCACCTGCGGCCACTACCCCTGCCACCTGCTGCCACTACCCCTGCCAAATGCGGCCACTACCCCTGCCACCTGCGGCCACTACCCTTGCCAAATGCGGCCACTACCCCTGCCACCTGCGGCCACTACCCCTGCCACCTGCGGCCACCTTCCCTGCCGCCGGCGGCCACCATCACCCCACCCATCAGGCAGCAATACTCCTGTCACAACAGCCACAAAACACCAAACTTTCCTTTCCCGTTGCCACCACCAACCTTTCAGTTCCTGTGTCAACCTTCCATTTAAGCTTACAAAATTTCATTTCCGCTGCCAGCCAGCAGAACAAACAACTGAGGAGATGCACAGAGGAGGTGATGCATCAGTCAAGGCGAGGACGCAAGAGGATTCCGCGGCTGCAGAAACTTGGCCCACACTCTCGTGCATACTAAAGCATGACTCGGGCGACCTGATGTTTACCGTCTAACCCTTCCACCACCACTACCACCACCTCCAACTGTTGGTAATAACCCCTGGCCTCTGTGCAGGTTTATTAACCTTGGGCTGTGTGGACTAGATATAGCTGCTCGCGTCATTCTTGTCTTATAGCGGCTCACGCTTCAGTTTGATCTGGAAAGCGTGTTTACATATCCAGTGGTGATTCACAAGGGCATTTGTGGATCACCACTAGATATGTGAAAAAATAAAGTGTAAGTTACTTAAACCATTCAGGTATATTCAAGGTCCAACGTTGTTATTCACTTATCTGTTCTTATGTAATGATGTAAACGAAGAGCCGGATTCACTTATATAAAAGTAAAAGCACAAAAAAACATTCCAACTGCATGATCGCTTTTGTAACTAAGTTCGACTTGATCATAGCAACACGGTCATTACTAACACAAGTCTTAGTAGCCATGCAGCATCAATACTACTCTCTCCACATGGAGATAATGAATCACAGTATCATGGCTGAAGATATGATTACTAAAACCGCACACACATCAGAAGATAGAGAAACGACGATGTCTCGGTCCGTCGACACACGACTTGATAATGGTCCACGACGGACCGAATCGTCGTTGTTTCTCTATCTTCTGGTGTGTATGGTTTGGTCATCTCACTCCATCTCCTGCTCTCTGGCCAACCCCTCTTCCAAGACTTACTGTATGAGTACAGTAAGTACATTCCCTATACCTACTGTATAGGGGATGTACAAAATATGGAATGTTATAATACTGATTTTGAACAAGGGTCCCGAGAAAGAAGGTAAAACAAAATCTAACTTTCCCTAAAATTAAATACATTACATTGACTTAGCCGGTGACAGCCAACCCGTTCTCGCAAATTCGTAAAGTCAATATTGACTTATTAACTACGTGCATAGGTGATATACTAAACATAATAGATACCCCTAAAAAGATTCATAGAAAACACCGACCTTACCTAACCTTGTTAGTATCTTAAGATGAGCATCTTATTGCTTCGTAATTACAATTATTACTTAACCTATACCTATTATAGGTTAGGTAATAATTGTAATTACGAAGCAATAAGATGCTTATCTTAAGATACTAACAAGGTTAGGTAAGGTCGGTGTTTTCTATGAATCTTTTTAAGGGTATCTATTGTGTTAAGTTTGTCACCTATGCACATATTTAATAAGTCAATATTGACTTATTAAATTTGCGAGAACGGGTTGCAACAGCAACATGAGAATTAGTCTCAATTTTCAACTATTTATCATTCTTTCTCAATATTCGCTGCGTTTCAGTGAAGGCCTGACAGATTCACTCATAGTCACTTATATCTCTTGGCAAAGCACAACAAATTGGAAACTTGGAGGCTTGCGGGGCGTTCCTAGCTGTGTTGTCTGTGTCTCCTTTACATGCTCACTCGCCTCAACACACACGCTTCTTATAAACTAAATATCCACAGTGGAAAAGGACATTAAAGATAATTTGCATTTGTAAAGATTTAAAACTCAAGGCACAGTTGAAAATATATATATATGTTTGTATTAGTATATTTTGGTAGCAGTCTTTCCTGTAGACATATATTATTAAATATGACCGAAAAAGTAAGATTAATAATTCTAACACGAATTTTCTCAATCTTTCGTACATTACGCTTCACTGTTGGAGGTAAATCAAAAATCAATTCTCCAAAATTCATTTTTATTTCTAGTCTGACGCGACACGGGCGCGTTTCGTAAAACTTATTACATTTTCAAAGACTTTAGTTCACAAATACACAACTGATTAGAACTTACGTATCTCAGATTTTATATCTACATTTGAGTGAGGTGGGAGGGGTGATGTGGCATTAACACAAGACAGAACAAGAGGGGATATTAATAGGGTATTAAAAGTATCAACACAAGACAGAACACAAACAATGGGTATTGAATAGAAGTGTTTGTAGAAAGCCTATTGGTCCATATTTCTTGATGCTTCTATATTGGAGCGGAGTCTTGAGGTGGGTAGAATATAGTTGTGCAATAATTGGCTGTTGATTGCTGGTGTTGACTTCTTCATGTGTAGTGCCTCGCAAACGTCAAGCCGCCTGCTATCGCTGTATCTATCGATGATTTCTGTGTTGTTTACTAGGATTTCTCTGGCGATGGTTTGGTTGTGGGAAGAGATTATATGTTCCTTAATGGAGCCCTGTTGCCTATGCATCGTTAAACGCCTAGAAAGAGATGTTGTTGTCTTGCCTATATACTGGGTTCTTTGGAGCTTACAGTCCCCAAGTGGGCATTTGAAGGCATAGACGATGTTAGTCTCTTTTAAAGCGTTCTGTTTTGTGTCTGGAGAGTTTCTCATGAGTAGGCTGGCCGTTTTTCTGGTTTTATAGTAAATCGTCAGTTGTATCCTCTGATTTTTGTCTGTAGGGATAACGTTTCTATTAACAATATCTTTCAGGACCCTTTCCTCCGTTTTATGAGCTGTGGAAAAGAAGTTCCTGTAAAATAGTCTAATAGGGGGTATAGGTGTTGTGTTAGTTGTCTCTTCAGAGGTTGCATGGCTTTTCACTTTCCTTCTTATGATGTCTTCGATGAAACCATTGGAGAAGCCGTTATTGACTAGAACCTGCCTTACCCTACAGAGTTCTTCGTCGACTTGCTTCCATTCTGAGCTGTGGCTGAGAGCACGGTCGACATATGCGTTAACAACACTCCTCTTGTACCTGTCAGGGCAGTCGCTGTTGGCATTTAGGCACATTCCTATGTTTGTTTCCTTAATATCCCCTCTTGTTCTGTCTTGTGTTAATGCCACATCACCCCTCCCACCTCACTCAAATGTAGATATAAAATCTGAGATACGTAAGTTCTAATCAGTTGTGTATTTGTGAACTAAAGTCTTTGAAAATGTAATAAGTTTTACGAAACGCGCCCGTGTCGCGTCAGACTAGAAATAAAAATGAATTTTGGAGAATTGATTTTTGATTTACCTCCAACAGTGAAGCGTAATGTACGAAAGATTGAGAAAATTCGTGTTAGAATTATTAATCTTACTTTTTCGGTCATATTTAATAATATATGTTTGTATGTAAACAAGTGGTGTGGGACTACACATGCGCCTCCACACTGGCCAGTATCTACCTCCAATACAGCACAAGCGAAGGGGGTGGCGCTGCTTCTTTCAGTGAAACGCAGAAAGCCATCAAATGCAAAGGTCTGGCTCACCGCTACAGCTTTGTTCCGATCAGCTCGGAAGCCCTCCGGTCGTGGGGAAAAGGTGCATTGAACTTCCTGAAGGAGCTGGGCGACAAAATGGTCAGTGTTACAAAAGACCAAAGAGGGGAAAACCGGCTTGTTCCAGCGCCTCAGTGTCGCATTTCAGAGCCTGCTGCATCTTGGGCACGAGTCCAACCTCGGAGGAATTCGAGGAGGTGCTTGTCTTGCAACAATGATCGAATCTGTCTGTGACATTTATTAATACATCCCGTTGGTGTTTTTTATTTCCCCTGTAGTAGTTATGTTATGTATATATGTTAATGCCATAAACGTTTGGACACTTCTTACAGAATATTAATGTTGAAAAATTTGAAAAGTCTAATTTATGTATGTTTGACTATAAACAATTTTCCCCAATCTTTACAGTGGCTAGCGATCTCAAGCCAAGAAAGCAGTGCAAAAAGACAGTAAAAATAGGCAACAGGAAATTTGGCTTAGAGTGGAAGAGCTTTCAAGTTTCTGCCAAAGAAAGTTGTTGAGCACAGAGGAAGGTTATTAGCGCGTCCTGTTCAAGATTACTGCAGGCAGATTGGGTCAATGTGCCTGAAAGTTATATTAACAAATTCTAAGTATACAGGATCGAGGACGAAAATTATTCCAAGACTTTGACCATTTATTCAGTCTTGAAAGGAGAAGAACAAGAAGCAAGTTTTTAACACCATTTAAGACCTTGAAAAGGACAAGTCCATTTACACTAAATAAAAATTTAATTTTGAAGTGTAAAATCATCTGAAGCTTTGACTTGAACATTAAAGGCTATTTTATGAAATGAAATCCCCCACTACCCGCTGAACCATGATGTGTGTTGAGTGCATGTGTCTGGAGGGTCCTGAGACAAGTTCGATCCCATTGTACGGCATCAATATTTTCTTATAAATGCTTCAGATTATTGTGATTTCATTAAAACCTATGGCATTAAATGCATAATCTAGTAGAAAATATGTTTTTAAGGATAATATACGACTGGAACAACTTAGAAAAAGATATAATTCGCAGAAATACCTGTATGCATTTAAAGAGAGATTAAGAAAGTTCTTATCTCTAAAGCAGCGCGTCAGTGCTCCCAGCACCATAATCTTCCCATAAACAAAGGGGTTAATATGGATGTAATGGTCACTTGCTTTTTCATTTCCTTTTTAATCTTTTAATCTCTCAGGAGCTGCGGGTCTCGCCTTTGCCTATCTCTTGACTTTTGTCTTCTTGGTAATGTTTTAATCAACATAAACGCTCACATTTTGTTTATCTTTCATTGTACTTTCTTGGGGATAATTATATATATATTTTTTTACTCTCTCTCTCTCTCTCTCTCTCTCTCTCTCTCTCTCTCTCTCTCTCTCTCTCTCTCTCTCTCTCTCTCTCTCTCTCTCTCTCTCTCTCTCTCTCTCTCTCTCTCTCTCTCTCTCTCTCTCTCTCTCTCTCTCTCTCTCTCTCTCTCTCTCTCTCTCTCTCTCTCTCTCTCACACACTTTCTCTCTGAACAGCAATATACATTCCTAACAAGTCACAGCATTATTATTAGTTACTTTACTCCATCGTTATAGTAACTTTGTGGTCACTTCGTATAGTAACTTGGTGATGAACAACTGTAAATCTGGTGAAAACTGTGGGAAACCAAGCCCACATGTTACTTCATACGAGTCATTGGTTGTCGTAATAGGGGCCAGTCCTTCTCAAGGAGGGGCATGGGTGTCGACTCCCAACCCATCTATGATACATCCGCACAATCACAAATCACCATCTACGAAGCTAGCCACAGGCGTCTGACCTCGAACCGAGACACATACACACAGACATCTATTTGTATTTAGATTAAAATGAAAACTGACTTTTGTATGAATTCGTCATCACCAGGAAAATTTTGATATTGTTGACCAGACCACACACTAGAAGGTGAAGGGACGACGACGTTTCGGTCCGTTCTAGACTATTCTCAAGTCGATTACTTTAGCCACGTTATTGTAACTCATCGCCTGAAAACTTTGATATGTATAACAGTGGTTGAAGAGCGTCCCAAAACAGAGGAAATGTTGTACGCACAGCAACTTCCGCCTCTCAACATCCATGCCAAGTCTCTCCCATCCCGGCAGTCTATTCCAGCCGTCAGAGCCTAGCCGTTTCGGAGCCTAGAGAGCAACCTGCATCTGCCCCCTCGACTTTTTTACACAGCAAGCTGCTCATTTGCAGATGGTGGCGGTTCCACAAATACCCCGGCTGGTGCTCGAGTTTTAGCTCGGTCTGGCTGCTTCCAGGAATTCCGAGGCGTCCATTTGCCTTCTGCGAGCGTAATTATGCATTCGTGAAAGATTGATCGTCTCATTTGTGAATGCTCAGTGGGTGTGTGTTCGTGCTTGGTGTGTGTCTGTTTGATTTGTAATTGTATATTAGTCTGTGTGTGTGAGAGAGAGCGAGCGAGACAGAGAGAACAGATGCATTCTTTAATATACGTGCTTATGTATATATTTGTATGCGTATAGATTATTATATTTCGTGAATGTTCACGCACCGGCTCTCACGAATAAAGGCGTTGAGCACCGTGAAGCTATGAAATGTTAACCAACAATCCCAACTTAAGGTGGAATTGTTGTTTAACTTCCACAACATTCGGCTTTACAGCACACTCATCCTAGACCGTTCACATATATCCGGGTTATATACCGCTGATGTACCCCTCACGCTCTACCCGCTACCATGTGGCACCCGTGGCTGTTGGCACTCCTGTGGCACCCATGGCTGTTGGCACTCCTGTGGCACCCGAGGCCATTGGCACTCGTGTCCTCTTCTCTGCAAGAATACGTCGACTGACTCGCGGAGGGGCGAAGATTGTTGCTCTTGAGCGTGGGTAAGGCCCTAAGATGTCCTCAGGTCTGGGGGTAAACGATTGGCCGAACGCCTCTTGCGTGGGTTTCTTCTCTCTAATTCTCTCTTTCTAATAAGTTACAGTCTCAAGATTTATCGGAGATCTGCCCGTCCTGGGGGCTGTGTCAGCGACGGAATACTGCACACACCGGCAAGTATCCTCAACTGATCAATGCTCTCTTGCTGAATATGTTTCATTTCAATATACTCAGAATAGACCTAAAACGTTGATAAAGCGAGAGGGGCTATTCAGTAAATTCAATTTTAATAATAAAAGGATAGACTGGGAGATAATAAACAGGGAACTTACAAACATTCCATGGGGAACTGTTCTAAATAATACAAGTCCTACAGAAGGAATAGAAAAACTGACTTCAGAAGCGTATCAAGTCTGTTTGAAACATGTTCCTTTGAGGAAAGCCAGAAAGAGATCTAACGTAGAAAGAGAACGCAGACGACACTATAAACGCAGGAAAAAAATAACGGAACTGCTTATGCAGACACGAATTTCCCGTCAAAGAAGGAATAATTTAAATAGGGAGATTGAAGAAATCGAGCGGAAATTGAAACACTCATATGAAACTGAAGAAAGGCAGTTAGAACAGAAAGCAATTCAGGAAATAAAGAAAAATCCAAAATATTTCTTCTCATATGCGAAATCAAAAGCAAAAACCACTGCCAGTATTGGACCTATTCGTACAAGTGAAGGTTCATACACGGAGGATGACAAAGAAATTAGTGAAATCCTAAAAAAGCAGTATGAGGACATGTTTAGCACTCCAATAAACAACATGAAGGTGGAAGATCCAGACAATTTCTTTATGCGGGATATTCAAACCCCTGTAAATATAACTGATATAAACACGAGCGCACTAAATTTTGAAAAAGAAATTGAAAACATGCCCATGCACTCGGCCCCAGGTCCAGACTCATGGAATTCAATATTTATAAAGAAATGCAAAGTGCCGGTAGCACAGGCACTCAGTATAGTATGGAGGAAGAGCTTGGACACGGGGGAGATACCAGATGCACTTAAAGTAGCAGACATAGCCCCTCTACACAAGGGAGGGAGCAAAGCATTGGCAAAAAATTATAGACCAGTTGCACTAACATCGCACATCATAAAAGTATTTGAGAGAGTGATTAGGAGTCAGGTCACCAATTTCATGGAGACCAATGACCTTCACAACCCAGGCCAACATGGATTTCGAGCGGGAAGATCGTGCCTCTCACAGCTACTTGAGCACTACGACAAAGTCACTGAAGCATTAGAAGAGAAACAGAATGCTGATGTGATATACACGGACTTCGCAAAGGCTTTCGATAAATGTGACCATGGCGTGATAGCACACAAAATGAAGTCAATGGGAATAACCGGTAAAGTAGGACGCTGGATACTCAGTTTTCTGTCAAACAGGACTCAGCGAGTAACTGTCAATCATATAAAATCTAGTCCAAGTGCAGTGAAAAGCTCTGTACCTCAGGGTACAGTCCTTGCACCGCTGCTTTTCCTTATTCTCATATCAGATATAGACAAAAATACAAGTCACAGCTTCGTATCATCCTTTGCAGATGACACAATAATCAGTATGAAAATTACCTCGGCTGAGGACATTAAAAAACTTCAAGCTGATATTAATAAAGTTTTCGACTGGGCATCAGAAAATAACATGATGTTTAACAGGGATAAATTCCAGGTACTCAGGTACGGTAAAAATGAGGACCTTAAACATAATACAGAGTACAAAACACAATCAAATGTACCCATAGTAGGAAAACAGCATGTAAAGGATTTGGGAATGATAATGTCTGACGACCTAACGTTTAAGGAGCATAACCAAGCAAATATTGCGACAGCCAGAAAAATGATAGGATGGATTACGAGAACTTTCAAATCCAGGGATCCCATCACAATGGTTGTACTCTTCAAGTCACTTGTGTTGTCCCGTCTTGAGTACTGCTCAGTACTCACTTCCCCCTTCAGAGCAGGAGAGATTGCTGAAATAGAGGGAATACAGAGAACATATACGGCACGCATAGATGCAATAAAGCACCTAAATTATTGGGATCGCCTCAAAGCCCTCCAAATGTACTCACTAGAAAGAAGACGAGAGAGATATCAAATAATATACACCTGGAAGATACTGGAGGGCCAAGTACCAAATCTACACAGTAAAATAACAACGTACTGGAGTGAACGACATGGAAGAAAATGTAGAATAGAACCAATGAAGAGCAGAGGTGCCATAGGCACAATCAGAGAACAGTGTATAAACATCAGAGGTCCGCGGTTGTTCAACGTCCTCCCAGCAAGCATAAGAAATATTGCCGGAACAACCGTGGACATTTTCAAGAGGAAACTAGATTTATTCCTCCAAGGAGTGCCGGACCAACCGGGCTGTGGTGGGTATGTGGGCCTGCGGGCCGCTCCAAGCAACAACCTGGTGGACCAAACTCTCACAAGTCGAGCCTGGCCTCGGGCCGGGCTTGGGGAGTAGAAGAACTCCCAGAACCCCATCAACCAGGTATCAACCAGGTATTCGCTTGGACCGTCGGAGCCTCGAACCACGGACCACCGAGCTGTAGCGTGCCGCTCTGACCATAACACTTGCTATACGGGTGCGTCTCAGAGAGATACCTTCTGTCTAAATGAGGTTTTAGGCCTGTGCTTTAATTCACTTAAAGATGCTTAACTTGCTTTGTTTTGCGTTAACTTTTAAAAGTTCAAGAAAATCTAGAACTGACCTTTAGAGGAAGTGTTGGTGCTGAACGCCATGAGTTTGGCTGGAATGCACTGCAACACAGCGACGATGATTTGAAACGAAAAGCCAACCAATCAAGAAGACCCCGATTGAAAGAGCCATTAGGAACTCATAAACATGGAGCTCAGCCAATGTGAGCGTGATGTGAGAAGAGGGGTTGCCCCTCCCACAGAGAGGTCTAGAAGTTAGGTTAGTGGCCAGACACGCAACAGACATACACCGCCGCGGCCTTGCTGCTGTGAGGAGGGGAATATTGCATGAGTAACTTACAATTGTCTGGGTGAAGGAAGCATCCAGCAGTGAATAGACGATGGCCTTTCCTTCACTTTCTACAGAAAAAACAAAAGGTTACTGGCCTGGCAACTCAACCCGTTCTCTTCTCATACTTGCGTTAAAAATGCACTGTAATATTAACAATTAAAACATAATTATTTTGACGCTTTCTGTATATCAGCCTTAATAAGTCAGGTGAGGTTGATGGCGTTTGTATTGGAAAATTCTGTGATCTCATCAACATGATGTGAAGGCGGAGGCGGAGGCAAAGGCGTGGGCGGCCAGAACAAGTATTATTAAATTGCTCCCAACGGAACACGCCAGATTCTGCCACCATCTAATTCGTGTCTTTTTTTATGGATTAACTATTCTGCTAAGAATGCAACTTCTTATAAAACTTAAAGCACCGTAATATTTAATGATTTTAATCCATGGATGTCGATAGGTTAGGAGGGTGGCGTGCATGTGTTCGTATCAGTTGTCAGCTACTTATTTGGGGGCGGAGTGATAACTTGAGGGCTGGGGTGTGGGAGCCGGAGCTTGGCCACACTACCGGCCCGTGCCCCCGGGATCACCAGGCCTTGTTTCTGGTCACGGTAGTTCATGGTGCCTCACCAACCTCATTATTCAATGGTCGTTACACAGACAATGATTCTTGTCGTTTGGGTTGCCACTTGATCAAGTGAATTGGTAACAATCAGATCTTAGTGGTGAGCTGCGTAATTATAAGAGTGAGAGTGAGAGATTTTTTTTTTGGTGGGCACCCTTTCTCGGATTTCTCGTGCGTACTTTAGCACAGTGGTCTGCGTCCTCGGCCCACACCACTTATATAAAAATAGAATATCAAGACATTTCTGAGCATTATCAAAAACATACTGAAAGAGGAACAGTGGCTAGAATTCAAAGATTCAAAAGTTGATATATATATATATATATATATATATATATATATATATATATATATATATATGATATATATATATATATATATATATATATATATATATATATATATATATATGTATATATATATATATATATATATATATATATATATATATATATATATATATATATATATATATATATATATATATATATATATATATATATATATATATATATATATTATTAAATATGACCGAAAAAGTAAGATTAATAATTCTAACACGAATTTTCTCAATCTTTCGTACATTACGCTTCACTGTTGGAGGTAAATCAAAAATCAATTCTCCAAAATTAATTTTTATTTCTAGTCTGACACGACACGGGCGCGTTTCGTAAAACTTATTACATTTTCAAAGACTTTAGTTCACAAATACACAACTGAATAGAACTTACGTATCTCCGATTTTATATCTACATTTGAGTGAGGTGGAAGGGGTGATGTGGCATTAACACAAGACAGAACAAAATCTGGTATTAATAGGGTATTAATTTCATCAACACAAGACAGAACAAGAGTATTAATAGGGTATTAATTTCATCAACACAAGACAGAACACAAAACAATGGATATTGAATAGAAGTGTTTGTAGAAAGCCTATTGGTCCATATTTCTTGATGCTTCTATATTGGAGCGGAGTCTTGAGGTGGGTAGAATATAGTTGTGCAATAATTGGCTGTTGATTGCTGGTGTTGACTTCTTGATGTGTAGTGCCTCGCAAACGTCAAGCCGCCTGCTATCGCTGTATCTATCGATGATTTCTGTGTTGTTTACTAGGATTTCTCTGGCGATGGTTTGGTTGTGGGAAGAGATTATATGTTCCTTAATGGAGCCCTGTTGCTTATGCATCGTTAAACGCCTAGAAAGAGATGTTGTTTTCTTGCCTATATACTGGGTTTTTTGGAGCTTACAGTCCCCAAGTGGGCATTTGAAGGAATAGACGACGTTAGTCTCTTTTAAAGCGTTCTGTTTTGTGCCTGGAGAGTTTCTCATGAGTACGCTGGCCGTTTTTCTGGTTTTATAGTAAATCGTCAGTTGTATCCTCTGATTTTTGTCTGTAGGGATAACGTTTCTATTAACAATATCTTTCAGGACCCTTTCCTCCATTTTATGAGCAGTGGAAAAGAAGCTCCTGTAAAATAGTCTAATAGGGGGTATAGGTGTTGTGTTAGTTGTCTCTTCGGAGGTTGCATGGCTTTTCACTTTCCTTCTTATGATGTCTTCGACGAAACCATTGGAGAAGCCGTTATTGACTAGGACCTGCCTTACCCTACAGAGTTCTTCGAAGAACTCTGTAGGGTAAGGACAAGTGAGTAATAACAAGTGAATAATATACAATGAAATATATGGGTGCAGGAATATTGGCTTTAAGCTGCCACCTCTCTTAGTACACGTAAGCCAGAGCTTAGTCTACCAATGAGACGTGTTAACTTGTTGAAAGCACGGGATATTCTGAAGTCTGTAGGTCGTGGTGGCCCCAGACATCAGGTAGTGTGACGGGTGGAGGGAGCAGGTGCGATAGGGCACCAGCCAATAAAATTAGCGATGAGCAGGCGACGGACAGGTAGTTCGCTGGTTGGAGCGGCGGAGGTGGAGCAGGTGTTCCTGGTGCTGAATACGTTTGCTCTCTGGCAAACCTTGGTGTTGTATTTGTTGGATATTTCTTCCATATTAGTTGTATAGGGACGTACTTAGGAGGGAAGAGCAGGCTCAATCTCTCTTGAAGGAGATTATCGTCACAACTCTCCCCCGAAGCCTGCGGTTCTGGAAGAAGTACGTCGTTATGTGGTGGAGTAATAGATGGAGTCGCTTCTACTTCATAAACTCTGGAGAGGGCATCGGCTATAATGTTGTCAGAACCTCGGTATAGCGGGTCTCCAGGTTGAATTTCTGCAGTTATCAAGCCCATAGTAGAAGACGTTGAGTTTAGAAGTCGGCGAGCTGCAGGAGGTGTAGGGTGGTGTGGTCCGTGTTGATGGTAGACCGAGCACTTTTCAGGTGTGGAGTAAAGTGCTGGAGCTTCAGGATGATGAAGAGTAGCTCCTTGCCAATTGTTCCGTAGTTCCTTGCAGCAGTAGTCGCTGACAGGTGTATTCTCCTCGCCTCGTTGCTGCATCACGACACCACCAACGCCGGTACCACTGGCGTCGACATGGAGGATGAAGGGCTTATCTGACGAGGTGAGAGTGGAATTAGAATATGGCAAAGGAGCACTATTAGGGTCCTGAAAATGGTTGGGATTATCAATATGGATTTTTAAATTAGAAAGCGTGGACTCCTTGTCGGTGCTTTCGGGAGGAGAAGCAGGGAAGGTCTCACTGTGGATGTAGGGTTCTGTGAAGGTAGAATAGTTTATCATGACAGGGGGAGGTGTACCATTATATTGCTTCAGGAGGTTGACGAGGCACAGCTGGGTCTTCCGCCGCCTATCTGGAGTCTCGAGAACGTAGTTATGGTTGTTTCTGCACTCCTTGATGCGGTAGGGTCCTGAAAACCTGTTTTGTAAAGGAGAACCTGGGATAGGGAAGTATGCTAGCACTAAGTCTCCCGGCTTAAATTTTCTCACTTTGCTGGTCTGGTCGTAATGAGTCTTCATCCTCTCCTGTGCTTTCAATAGATTATCATGGGCAAAACTGTGGACTCTCTCTAGAATGTGTTGAAGGTTTTGAAGAAACTGGGGCACATTCTGATGCTCACTGAAGGTGGCATCTCGTAGAGAGTCTTTGAAAGCCTTGAGAGGAGTACGGCACTTACGGCCGTAGAGCATCTCATAAGGAGATACTCCTAGGGACTCATTGGGAAGACTTCTATATATGCACATTATCAAATCAATATGCTTATCCCAATCCTTAGAGGTTTCACTACAAAACATTTTCAGGAGTGCTTTGATAGTCTGATGACTACGCTCAAGAGAACCCTGTGAAGCAGGATGATAGGGGCTGGACAATACCTGTTTGATGTTGAACTATTCCAGTGTCCTTTTGAAGAGATCACTGGTGAAGTTGGTACCACAGTCGCTCTGAATCTCCCTGGGAAATCCATATTGAGTGAAGATCTTCAGTAAATGCTTTACAACCGTAGCAGCCGTGATGTTCTTCACTGGAACTGCTATCGGAAATCTGGTGGTAGGACACAGGATGGTTTAGATATAGGCGTTACCTGAACTGGTCCGAGGTAAAGGACCAACACAGTCTATAATAAGTCTGTGGAAAGGTTCCGCGGGCACCTGTATGGGAATCAGTGGCGCTCTGGGAATGGAGATGTTCGGTTTGCCTGCCATCTGACATGTATGACACTGTTTTACGTACTGTTTGACGCTATTTACCATACCTGGCCTGTAGTAGTCTTGACGAATCCCATGGTAAGTCTTGTTGAATCCGTAGTGGGAGAGTGCTCCGTGGGCCAGGTGTAGAATAGTGGGCCGCAGGCTGGTAGGAATCACAAGTTGTTCGATGTTGGCCCAATCGACCTCCTCCTTCAGTTTACTGGGTCTATATCTGCGGTAGAGCAAGTCGTTCTCTAGGAAGAACCCAAGAATACTGTCGGGTCGAGTCTCAGCCTGGAAAAACAATGGTGTTAAGGTAAGATCTTCCCTCTGCAACTTACGGAACTCCAACTTGGTCAGATTCGGGGGTAGTTTCTGAGGGTCTTGAGGGACAGCGGTAGCAGTAGAGTCAGCTGGCTGTGGCCGTGCGGCTTGTGCACGGGTGGTCACTAGAACCAGAGGAGAAACTTCATCACTCTCTTGAACCTCTGCTGGAACATACTCGAATATAGGGTTAATTGGCACAGAGGTACACACCTGGGGTTTGTCCATGACGATCAGGTTGGTCGGTTGCAGGTCTTCTGCCAAGTCGTTGCCTAGGAGAAGTTGCACTCCAGGCATGGGAAAAGGCTTTTCCCTGACGGCGACTTGGACTTCTCCGTTCACGTAGGGACAATCCAGGTGGACTCTGGCGAGAGGATAAGGAGTGGTAGCAGTGAGGTCAGTGATGAAGACAGTTTCTCCGGTGTAGGCGATGTTGGGCACAGCCGACTTCAAGATGATCGATTGTAGAGCCGCTGTGTCCCTCAAGATCTTCAATTTGAAACGTCCCTCCGGATTTGAACCGTTGGCAGAGACAGTTCCAGTATACAGGTGGTTACTGAAAAGAGAAAGATCATTAACATTAACACCAACATTCATCACAGGCTTCCCGGACTTAGGAGGAGTTGGTTTGGGTTTCTGTGTGTCAGTGGTTCCTTTGTATTGAGACTTACCACACTTGTCTATGGTATGTCCATAGAGTCTACAATACTTGCAGTACAATTGCGAGCCAGCTTGATCGGTACTCGCTTTCTCGTAACTGTACCACGACTTCTTACTGGAGGATGGTTCGGGTGTCAGCCGATGGATGAGGCTGTAAGTGTCAGCCGACTTAGCACACTTCAGGTAGTCGGTTTCTTCTTTATCTGCTAAATATAGACGGACAGGAGGCGGCACACGCCTCAAGAATTCTTCAAATAGCATCAGGTTGACGAGTTCTGTAAAAGTAGAGACATGTGCTGCTTCCAGCCATTTCATAAAATATCTCCGTTTTGTGTTAGCAAACTCGAGGAAGGTAGTGGTACTTGCCTTCAGGTGGTCACGGAATTTCCTTCGATAACTTTCTGTGGAGAGGAGGTAGGCGTCCAACACTGCTTGTTTCAGAGTCTGGTAGTCATTCTCAGATGCCAAAGTACTGAGTGTGACTGCAGCTCTACCTGTAAGATGGACTCTGAGAAGTGTGGCCCACTGGTCGACAGGCCAACTGAGTTGATTAGCAAGGGTTTCAAAGGTGGTAAAAAACACATCAACTTCTGCTTCTACAAAGGATGGCATTAACTTACTTGCATGTGATATATTAAAACTGACGGGAAGATTGGCAGTAGCTTGCTGGCGTTGAGCGAGGTGTGAAGTTTCCAACGCGAATTCTCGTTGACGACACTCTAGAGCCAGAGTCGCTTGTTACTTGCCATGGTCGCGTTGCATCTCCAACTCGCGTTGTTTGGTTTCAAGCTGTACTCGTTCCCGCTCCTGGAGCATTGCAACCTCACGTTCCTTGAGGGCGAGTTCACGTTCCTTGAGGGCGATTTCTCGTTCGTGTTCTTCCTTTCTAATGGCAGCTGCTCGTTCTTGTTGTTCGAGGGCTTCCCTTTGCTGCTCGTGTTCAATCTTGGCCAGCTCTATTTTGAGTTTCATCGTTGCCAAATCAGTTTTATCTGCAATATAGTAAGTTTCATGAGTTTCAGAGTCTATCTTACCTTGCTCTAAGAAATGATCCAGCAACAGGTTGTGTATGTCATTTTTGTTGGCTTGGTAGGGAACGTCTAGTTGATACTCATGTGCAAGAGTTTGTAATTCAGTCCTCTTGGCACGATTTAAAGTCCCTCTTTCACCTGCTGGATCTGCACGGAATGCTTGGAGACGAAACATGGTGAAATTAGCAAATAAATGTACAACGAATATACCGTTGTATAGTGAATGTCAGAAACAGGACAACGTGGCAACTGGTACCTATCCTGTGGAATCTTTAACAATTAAAGTTAAATACAAGATGTTAAATGATTAATTTAAATCAAGGGCGCAGGAAATCTTGTACCCGGTACTCATGTAAGAGGATAAGGGCAAGAAAATCCTACTAAACAAATGAAACTGAGTTTCGAAAACAAATGAAACAGTTAATTGCCTCAAAAGTAAAATTGGTAGTCCAAGGATGTAGGCATACCTTGCCGAGTCTCTATAGGACATAAGCAAGTCTTTCCTACTGAAATTAATATGATACTTACAGAATTAGCGAACTTTTGTGCTCTGAAAAAGTAAGCTAATTCCCTACCGTTGTAGGTATCATCATCTCTGACTGACGTGTAGGGGTGCGAGGTGTCAACTGGTGACGAGAACTGCTGCTGAGGTCCCAATTCAGCAACTAAAGTTCGAGCTAGAGGAACTATGGCCCTCTTTGTCCTCCTACAGTCAGATTGCAGAAGATTAGGTGCACTTGACCCGGGGCAGACCACAGTACCAGGGTACCAATATGATGATCTGTCGAAAATATGAGAAATATCCAAGGGACAAAAGATGGTAAACACGAGTAATAACACGGAGGGAGAGATGACCAATTAAGAGTATGACTGAGGCCTACAGTCACCACGTAATCCAAAGTTGTCTTACCTTTACCATATGCTACTCTCGTAATGCACAATACACACCACACCATATAGAAATGAAATTGAATATGAAAAATAGTAAAAGCTATGTTACCAAAGTTAAATACGCTTACCATTAATTACTACTTGGCACCAGTACCTGACTGAAGCTCCCGGACAGGCCCCCACTTAATATGTGACGGTAACGCATTGGTGTTCAGCTGTTTCAAAAGCTAGGGGTATGGCCTCATCACATAAAGAAACAAAAAGAGAAAATCTGGAACTTTCGTCTGAGGTAAGGTAATGGGAAGACACACAAAACACAAGTAAATTTAACAATGAAATTTTAATTACGTTAGAAAAGCAAAACATGAATAAAATGGACATAAAATTTGTAACATAAATTCAATCAAACAAAATAATAAGAATAATCACTGGCAAAATGAAAAGTTACGTTAAGACAAGTGAGTAATAACAAGTGAATAATATACAAT
>NC_091156.1:42753227-42765727 GCF_040958095.1 Procambarus clarkii | reverse complement strand
TTTCTGTATAGGTGCGGAGTCTTAGTGTAGTGTGTAGTGCCTCGCGGATATCAAGCCGCCTGCTATCTCTGTTTCTATCAATGATGTATGTGTTTTCTGTTAAGACTTCGCTGGTGATGGTCTGGTTGTGGGAAGAGATTATATGTTCCTTAATGGAGCCCTGTTGCTTATGCATCGTTAATCGCCTGGAAAGAGATGTTGTTGTCTTGCCTATATAATGAGTTTTTTGAGGCTTACAGTCCCCAAGTGGGCATTTGAAGGCATAGACGGCATTGGTCTCTTTCAAAGCGTTCTGCTTTGTGTCTGGAGAGTTTCTCATGAGAAGGTTGGCCGTTTTTTTTGTTTTATAGTAAATCGTCAATTGTATCTTCTGATTTTTGTCTGTAGGGATAACGTTTCTGTTAACAATATCTTTCAGGACCCTTTCCTCCGTTTTATGAGCTGTGGAAAAGAAGTTCCTGTAAAATAGTCTAATAGGGGGTACAGGTGTTGTGTTAGTTGTCTCTTCAGAGGTTGCATGGCGTTTCACTTTCCTTCTTATGATGTTTTCAACGAAATCATTGGAGAAGCCGTTGTTGACTAGGACCTGCCTTACCCTACAGAGTTCTTCATCGACTTGCTCCATTCTGGTGGGACCTGATGGGAGCTGGTTGGCCGAGCGGACAGCATGCTGGACTTGTGATCCTGTGGTCCTGGGTTCGATCCCAGGCGCCGGTGAGAAACATTGGGCAGAGTTTCTTTCACCCTATGCCCCTGTTACCTAGCAGTAAAATAGGTACCTGGGTGTTAGTCAGCTGTCACGGGCTGCTTCCTGGGGGTGGAGGCCTGGTCGAGGACCGGGCCGCGGGGAAACTAAAAAGCCGCGAAATCATCTCAAGATAACCTCAAGATTCTGAGCTGTGGCTGAGAGCACGGTCGACATATGCGTTAACAACATTCCTCTTGTACCTGTCTGGGCAGTCACTGTTGGAATTGAGGCACATTCCTCTGTTTGTTTCCTTAGTGTAGACTGCAGTGTGGAAACCTCCGCTCCTTTCCATAACTGTTACATCTAGAAAGGGCAGCTTCCCATCCTTCTCCATCTCATAAGTAAAACGCAACACAGAACTCCGCTCAAATGCCTCCTTCAGCTCCTGCAGATGTCTGACATCAGGAACCTGTGTAAAAATGTCGTCAACTTACCTGCAGTATATGACCGGTTTCAAGTTCATGTCTACTAAGACTTTCTGTTCGATGGTACCCATGTAGAAGTTCGCAAACAGATCATTTAGGGGAGAGCCCATGGCGACCCCATCTACTTACTTATTCATGTGCCCACCCGGGCTCATATTTAATAATATATGTTTACAAGAAAGACTGCTACCAAAATATACTAATATTAAAATGCACGACCCAGCAGCAAGGAATCAAGCCTTTACGATAAAATATCGCCAAGATCTGATTCGAAATCAGATACACAAGGCAAAAAATAAAATCAAAGACATCAAAACGCAACTACTTCATGCTACAAACCAATGGAGAAACAGCAACATTGACGAAAACCTCCGTACTCGCATCGAGCAACACCTCGACATCCTCACAGATCGACATCACCTCAGCACCGAAACCAGAATAATCAAGAAACTAACAACATTATATAGAGGATCTATGGCAATTCCACGACCAAGAGACGGCTTCCTGAACCTTGCTGGAATCAACCTCACTGAGGACCAAGTCACTCTCCTAAATCTGGGTATAAACTGTCACGTTATGTCCAGACCAAGTGAGATGGCCCGGAAAGTGGAGTTAGAGATCCTGTTGGACGACATATTCGACCTCGAGACACAAACGAAGGTCACCACCTAATACACCCTACAAGCAGAACTTATTGCAGAAGGTAGTAGTCTGTACCTACAAGGATACCGAAGTCGGTGAGGTGATCAGACTTAATATTATCTGCCAATTTTATTCCTCTATTTCTCAGGAATTTGGCTGTTGCTCTCAGACCTTGTACTTGTAGGTCTGCTGGTATTTTGTCCACCACAATGGCTTGTACTTGACAGACGTACCTGCCTAAACGTACTGATGGTTGTACCACCTGGTAGACTTGAGGTCCTGCATCTGTTACAAACCCTGAGATGTTGATTGTCGTCTGGGTTACAGGCCATAATTGTAGTTCATCTGCCAACCTTTTAGTGACATATGTTCTCTGGGACCCTTGGTCAAACAACCCACGGGTATGGACCTTTGCCCTCTCATTTTGGATGGTAATTTAGGCAGTAGGCAAAGTCGCATTACATTAGGACTGTGCCAATTGGACACTAATTTTCTGTTGCACCTTGCAAAACTGTATTGTGGTGGGAATGCTATCTTCGACCTTGGGTCTTGAATACGTTAATTTCGTATGTTTGCACAGTGCTGCATGGTGTTTACCTCTTCTACACCTGTTGCAGGTGTAGAATTGGGTCTCACAATAGTCTATGATGTGTGACTTGAGATACCTTGCACATCTCCCTAATTCCTGGAGTCGCTTAATACGAGTGTCTCTGTCTGGATAATTGGCACAACGGTATGTTGAATGTTTCTTTTTGCAGAACATACATGTCCCCCAGCCTACTGCATGCTTGGAAGTTACCGGTTTGGGTAAACTAGTAACAGTAGACTTGGAGGATTCTGCTGCATTGCCAGATTTTCTCCAACTTGGTGTGAGAGTAATTGGTTGATGTTTATTTGGGGTAGTTGTTTTACCATTTAACTGACTATTATTTTCTATATGTGAAGGCTCGCAAGAGGCTTTAACTTCCTCATTTGCACGTCGTTTGTATATGATGGAAAGCAAACCTTCAATGATGTCCTCTACTGTCAGGATTGTGTTATGTTTGTCGGAAACTGACACACATAATAACGTATTATCCCCTTAAAGAATAGAGAATGGGGGATTCCGTGACGTCATTGACGATGCCGTATTTACGTTACTATCATTTTGTTTATATACAGTCTAGTGTTTAAATTTAATAAGAAAAAGTGTTCAATAAGATTGAATATAATTACTAACACCAAAATATAGCTTGACTCCCTTGTTAATGTAAAATTAAATCCAGAGGTAGAACCAAAACCCCAGAACAAGGAGGGAGGCAGCGTCACTTACACTCAGTACAATAACAACGCTGTAGAGAGCTCCATTGAAGCTGATTTAACTCATTAGACACCCAGATTACGTGTCAACAAGCGAGCAACCAGCAACACAGCCTCTCAACAATCACAGCAACGACCGTATCCATCTTACCAAGTATTTTGTAGTTTAATTTGTGCACAATTTATTCATAAATAGGTAGATGGTTATGATGTATGGAGAAAACACACAAGAAGTACGTTTACACAATTTAACACCCTCATATTCCATGTCATACCTGTAATTATATGTTTAGGGAACCTTTATCAATTCCTTACATCCCAAACAGGTAATTGTGATTTGGAGTTTCAAGAAGCTGAGCAGACAGTTGGGCCTTACACATTATTTACCTAGCTGTACACCGGCTTTGTAGCCTCCACAGCTGCTATTACGTGGCACTCAGAGGCACAGGGCCACACCCATCTTTAATGCTACAATTACACAGCCTTAGCAGGCCCCTTCTACAAGGATGAGCTAAGCCCTCCTTTTGTATACTGTAGATATACTGTAGAAGTAGTATTCATAATTATTAATTATTACTTAAGCTACAAATTGTCTCCCCAATTATGTGAGATAAATTCAGGCAGTTGAATCAGTACATACAGTTCACTTACTTAATCACTTACTCACTTAGAACTTTATCATATTAAAGTCAATTTAAAAATGAGAATAGCTGCCAGGAGTTTTCCTAAATAATTTTGGTTCTTTGAACCTACATGATTATATCAGTTAACCAGTAGGTCTTTTGCACCTAGATATAAGATCCTGATCTATATATATAACATTAGTGTAATATTACATATACATTGGTTCCATTACATTACATCATTGGTTCCAAGGGGTTGTCATAGCCAGGGGGGTGGTAATGGGGGACGAGCTCCCATGACCTATAAAATGCTCCTATACGGCAAGCGTCTCAAATAGCCTCTGACAACCAAGTCCAACTCCTGGCCTGCACGGGTGGCTTAGTCTAAGTCCGGCGGAACTGCTTTTACCGACAGGAGAAGGGGCGAGGGCGTGCCTCTGGCGCTTTAAAACCAGCTGCTCCGGGTAGATGGGACTCGATAGCCTGGGAAGTCAGCCCATCTAGGGTAAGGAAAACCCTGATTTTAAACCTCCGCTGCCTTGCGGCCATACCCTTTTTTGGAAAAGGCTTCAGGAGTCAACCTCGAGGAAAAATCCGGAGTTGGAGCCCCTAAGGCAGTTCGTTGTTGACGTCGACCTCGTTCTGGCAGCTCCTGCGACGTTGCTGGAACCATGCGTATTGGCATTTGCCTTTCTATTGGATAATTTCAGCAACGTGGAGAGGGGGGACCTGCTGCATGGGTAACAGCTTCTCCTCCATATCTACCTACCCAGACTTTGCGCCCTGGAGAGGACACTCCAGCTTCGCCTCACAGCGTCGAACCAACACGGGAAGCGACAGTCTACCGGTTTTAAGTCTTCTGCTCGATTGGCGAAGAGTGTGACGCCAGGGGTTGCTTCCGACGGTGGGAGGGGTCATCACGCCCCACTGGGCAGCTACCGCCCGCCTCAAGCTGGGCAAACCCCAGCCAATAAGGTGCTGCCTCGCCACGGTCCGTTAGCCTCACTGGGTGCGTGGGGTTTAGGGTGAAAACCGACAAGCGGCCCGACAACTTTGCACCAAGCAATACCAAGCCAAACAAGAAAATATAAACTGCCCTAAAGCTGGGCACATGGAATGTCAGGACACTGACACCAGGTTTCTCTGACGACCTGCAAGAAATCAATGACGCCCGAAAAACAGCAATCATCGATAGGGAGCTGAGCAAGCTGCAGATGGATATTCTTGCTCTCCAAGAGACCAGGCTCCCAGGATCAGGATCTGTGAGAGAGAGGACCTTCTCTTTCTTCTGGCAAGGAAAACCTCCAGATGAGACCAGAGAACATGGTGTGGGATTTGCCGTCAGGAATGCACTGTTGGGACACATTATGCCACCGATGGGGGAAACCGAACGAATTCTGTCTCTGCAACTGCACTCCCAAACAGGACCAGTCAATGTAATTAGTGCATATGCACCAACCCTGACTTCTCCAGCAGAGGCAAAGGAAAAATTCTACAATGACCTCAACAGAGTCATAGCGAGAATCCCTGTAAAGGAGCCACTGTTCATCCTCGGCGACTTCAACGCCAGAGTGGGTGCCGAGCACAACATTTGGCCCACTTGCCTGGGTCAATTCGGCATAGGGAGGATGAATGAGAACGGGCAACGTCTGCTAGAACTCTGCTGCCTTCATGGTCTTTGTGTCACCAACACGTTCTTCGGCACAAAGCCTCAACACCGAGTATCTTGGAGACACCCCAGATCCATGCACTAGCACCAGCTTGACCTGATTCTTACCAGGCGTGCAAGTCTACCCAGCGTCAAGATTACGCGTAGCTACCAGAGTGTTGTCTGTGACACCGACCACTCCCTGGTATGTAGCAGGGTCAAGATGCAGCCAAAGAAGATTCATCACTCGAAAAAGGCGGGCAGATCTCGCATCGACACCACCAAGACCCGCAACCAGGACAAGGTGGAAGATTTTGCACGCATGCTCGAGGAAGCTCTCCCTGGCCCAGCTGGGGTCACTGCCTGTAAAAGATGGGAGCACTTCAGAGACGCTGCCATTTCCACCTTTGGCAAGAAGACCAGCAGGTCGGCAGACTGGTTCGAGGCTCAATCGGAAGAGATGGCACCTGTCATCGAAGAGAAGAGAAATGCATTGGCAGCCTACAAAGCCTGCCCAAGTCAGTGCAACTTACAGATCCTTCGCGCCGTCCGCTGCAAAGTGCAGCAGAGCGCCAGGCGATATGCCAACAACTATTGGCTCCAGCTCTGCTCCCAGATACAGACTGCAGCGGATACAGGCAATGTAAGGGGAATGTATGACGGCATCAAGCAGGCCCTCGGCCCAATCCAGAGGAAGACCGCTCCTCTGAAATCTGCCACTGGCGAGGTGATTCAGGACCAGACACTGCAGCTGAAGCGCTGGGTCGAGCACTACTCTGAGCTATACGCCAGGGACAATGTGGTCACCGAAGATGCCCTGAGTGCCAGTGAGTGTCTGCCTGTGTTAATGGAGCTCGACAGTGAACCGACCCTGGAAGAACTCAGCGATGCCCTAGACTCCCTTGCTTCTGGTAAAGCTCCTGGCAAAGATGGCATTCCTGCTGAGACCTTGAAGTGCTGCAGAGGTAGCCTGCTCATGGAGCTGCATGAAATTCTCTGCCTCTGCTGGGAAGAAGGAGAGGTGCCACAGGACATGAGGGATGCCAACATCGTCACACTGTATAAGAATAAAGGTGACAGGGGCGACTGCAACAACTACCGTGGAATCTCCCTCCTCAGTATTGTCGGAAAGCTGTTTGCTTGAGTCGCATTGAAGAGGCTTCAAGTACTTGTAGAGTGAGTCTATCCAGAATCACAATGCGGATTCAGAGATGGCAGGTCCACCATCGACATTGTCTTTTCCCCTCAGACAACTGCAGGAGAAATGCAGGGAACAGAAGCAGCCACTCTTCATAGCCTTCGTAGATCTGACGAAGGCCTTCGACCTCGTCAGCAGAGATGGCCTGTTCAAGATCCTCCCCAAGATCGGATGCCCACCCAGGCTCCTCAGCATCATCAGATCTTTCCATGAGAACATGAGGGGCACCGTGGTCTTTGATGGCCTAACATCAGACGCCTTTGACATCCAAAGTGGAGTAAAGCAGGGCTGCGTACTGGCTCCAACCCTATTCGGGATTTTCTTCGCAGTTATGCTGCGGCACGCCTTCGGATCTGTCACGGAAGGCATTTACCTCCGGACCAGGTCGGATGGAAAGCTCTTTAACCTCGCCAGGCTGAGAGGCAAGACGAAGGTTCGGCTGAGGTGTCTGCGCGACTTCCTTTTTGCTGACGACGCAGCATCACTGCCCACTCAGCTGAAGACCTCCAACGGCTCATAACCCGCTTCAGCGAGGCCTCTCAAGCTTTCGGACTCACCATCAGTCTGAAGAAAACACAAATCCTGGGACAAGGAGTGGACTCCCCACCTGACATCGGCATCTCTGATTCCAAACTGGAAGTCATTCACGACTTCGTGTACCAGGGCTCCACAATCTCTGAATCCCTCTCTCTTGATACGGAGCTAAACAAACGCATCGCTAAGGCATCTACTACCATGTCCAGACTGACAAAGAGAGTGTGGACCAACAATAGGCTAACTGAGTATACTAAGATTCAGGTTTACAGAGCCTGTGTCCTGAGCACTCTCCTTTATGGCAGTGAGTCTTGGACACTCCGCGCCCGTCAGGAAAGACAGCTGAATGCCTACCACATGCGCTGCCTTCGACACATCTTGGACATCACCTGGCAGGACAAGGTGACAAACAACAACGTCTTGGGGAGAGCAAGAATCACCAGCATGTACACAATGCTGAAACAGAGACGAATGCGCTGGCTCGGGCACGTTGTGCAAATGGGCGACGGCAGGATCCCCAAGGATCTCCTGTACGGAGAGCTGATGCAGGGAAAGCGTCCAACAGGCAAGCCCCAGCTACGGTACAAAGACGTATGCAAGAGGGACCTGAAAGCCATGGACGTCGATCTAGCTATATGGGAGAGACAGGCTGCAGACCGTTCAGCCTGGAGGCAGTCTGTTCAAAGAGGTCTCTCCAAGTTCGAGGAGTCACTTGCCAAGGAATCGGAGGCAAAGAGACAGAGAAGGAAAGCCGGTAGCCAGGAAGACAGACCAGAATCGGACTTCGTTTGTGCTCGGTGTGGGAAGGACTGCCACTCTCGGATTGGCCTCATCAGTCACACCAGACGCTGCACCAGGATTGACAACTAGGGCGCAACTCCATAGTCTCCCGAGACTGAAGGATGCCTACTACATATACATTAATTATAGCAGGAAGACACTGCTATACATTTTGCATTTTTCTAGCCTAACTTGTTCAATCTCGGCTCATAGCAAATAGAACATACAACAAGCACTATTATTGTTCCGAGGCCTGTACCAAAAGAACAATTGTGCTTTTTCATTACAAGAGGTTGATAAGAGGCTAATTTATTCATAAGTTATTTATAAATGTATGTTTTTGTAATTTTAAGTTTATATAAAATTACTTTTAATTTTGCACCATTACTATAACAATTACTGCATGCCACATTATTTACAACTAATTCTTGCACAAGGGTAGGACATTTTAGGCTGGTGTTGTACAACAACCTAGTCTAATTTATTGTGCTAACCTGGTGTAAGGGTAAGAATTTTACACTTGTCTAGAGTTGAACATATATTATAACTTAGCAAGTATATATTTTTATGCAGTATTCATGACAACCCGAGTTGTGTTGTCAACATGATATTACCATAACTATAGTCATAATTTAACTATAATCATTTCACCTTTGAGTGTTAACCTGGGTCTTTGTACCAACCAATAGTGATAATGATGGGCTAACTTGAGGAATTCCAGCATTGATGCAGGCTTACCACTCAAATTATAGAGTGTATGATTATATAGTGTATTTTTTAAATGATAAGTAGCTCTAGTTCGGAAACTAGTGGCTCTACTAATTCAAGTGCTAGAAATAGTCCAAATCAAAGCCCATACGACTAGTAAGTCCTTCCAAGATGTCTACTGCCAAAAATGTAAAAGCGACCCTCACTGGCATGAAGGGTAACTTAATACGACAGATTAAAAAATGTGAGGACTTAAGTAATCAAACTCCAGTTAATTATGCAGCACTGGAAAACTATTATAAGGTTGCACAGATCAAATATCAGCATGTGCTGCAACAAATAATAAAATATCAAGATGTCCTCAATCTAACGAGTATCACTGAAGAGACAATGAACGATGTAATACAAGAAAACTCAGATTACGAAGATGCAATGCTTGCAAAGTTACAACACTTTGACGATATAATAACCACACATAAGGCCAGTACAATTATGGCAGCCACAGCTTCCCAAAACCAGACACCACCAAAAGTCAAATTGCCATCACTCAGTCTTCCAACTTTTTCTGGTACAGAGGATGAGAGTTAGGACAACTTCTGGAACAAATTTGTCGTTTCTTTGGATTCTAATGGCAATGTAGCAAAGATGACAAAATTTACATATTTGCAAAGTGTCTTAAAGGATGAAGCGTTACAGGTGGTCTGTAATCTGACCTTCACAGATGATAGTTATGACAATGCCGTACAGCTTCTTAAGGATAATTATGCTAAGCCAGAAAGGACTATCAGACTTCTAACCCAGAAGCTGTTGGACATTAACCCTCCAACTAGTACAGCAGACTCACCTCCAAGCCTTTAGATTGGAGCTTGAGTCCTTGCTCAAGGCACTTAAAAATAAAGTAAATTTAGATGAGTCAGACTGGATAATCCAAGTCCATATGAAACGCAAATTACCCAGTGACGTACTGGATAAGTTGTTTGTCTTGTATAGCAAATCTTCTCTGACTGTAAAGGAGATTACAGAAGGGTTACACTCCATCATAGAACGACAAAGAGATAGCCCAGATGGAAAAATTACATCTAAACCTTCGTCTACTACTAATAGTAAACAACAGAGCACAAACAGTACTCCAAACAAATCTAAAACAACTTCCCTCTCCCCAAAGTGGAAACAAGGCAGTGTGGGCACATATGCAGTTGGTCCCTCCAAATCTACAGTTAACACGTCACCCAAATCGGTGACTCAAGATGCTGTTAACGTCTGGAAACCATGTGTGTTCTGTGGACAACCACATTCCATATATTATTGCAGACGTTACCCCGATCGTGCTACACGCATAAAACGACTCACGGAGTTACGTAAATGTACAAAGTGTATAAGGGCACATAATCCTGACACCTGTACAACTCAAATACCCACCTGCAATGGGTGCCATAAGGGTCAACACCATACAGCACTTTGTGGGGACTCAAGTACAAGATCTGCCAAACCACAGGAGGAGGAAGGATCTACCACTTCAGTACAGCTTTGTACTGTGTTACCTGACATAAGTGTCGTCTCAACAAGGTCTGATCATAAATCAGCTCTACCTACTGCACAATTAATCATTAAAAATGGATAGTCCAAAGCCGTAATAATAACGTAACCAAGGGAACGCCCATTGCTTTAAGAGAATTTGTTCTTTGACAATTTGAGTAACGTAGAATACGTTTGGGTTAATATACTTTCCTGTAAGCAGCTACGGTAGTCTCGAGGAGCCTAGCCATCAGCCAGATAAGAATTAGAGTATTGTCTGTCGTAATTAACGGTCAGTGGGCCGGGTAATTGACGTGTTTCAGGAAGTCAAAGTAATTAATCTCGATCCTTGTTTGATCGACTCACACGAAGGCTACATTGTTCCATTAACGTAACGTCGTTATCTGCCCGGAAGTACCGGCATTGGATTGACTCGTGAGAGGAGTAACGTCATTTAGAATAACGTAAACGTGGGGCTAATTACTGTTATTAGCCGCCTGAATTGGTCTGAGTATGGAAGGCTCAGACGGAATTCATACCTTAATGTAAATTGCTGAGCCAGTGTGAAAGGTTGCGTATTTTAATTGTTTAATTATTGATCTTGAGGATAGTAATTAATTACTCTAAAGGTAATCACGAGTGATTACCGTTCTCTTAGCACTTTGGACATTGCAAATCAGAGTTTACCATCGCTGAGTGATTAGTAACCGATTAACGTAAATTAACGTAACTAGTAAAGAGATTAATCAGCTGTCTGGAAGTACAGGGATTAATGGGATTTTCTCACTGAATGCTCGACGGGTAGAGTGTTGTTTGATTTTCGCGTTACTAGTGACAGTTGTAAGAGTTGTTAATTTAACGTAAATGTTACCTTGTTATCAACGTAAATGTTATTGTGTTATTAACGTAAATCAATTGTTATTGATTGTTGATCGTCCGTGGGACGGAGTGTTAACGTAAGGATTAATTTGTGGAAGGGTGCTGGAGTTGCCAGTGAACCCATCAGTTATTGTTGTCATTGAAAGACTACTGATTTGATTGCATTGCAACCGCTGTTGCAGGAGTAGACTGCACTGAGGCGTAGAACAGTTAGGAGGTTACTGGAGACGTATTTCAGAACCTACTGTGTCATTTGTTGTAATTGTGATTATAGATCTGTTAGTTCTTGTTTCTTGTTGATTCCTCTGTGGTCACGCTTATGTTCGAGTTAGTTCATTATGCAGTCCGAGGGGCTGGTGTCTAGCTGTCATTGATAGTGTCACAGGAAGGATTTCGAGTAACGTCATTGACATTTGTTTGTTTTGTTGTAGTAGTTAGTACTTTATTGAATAAACTAAGTTGTTATGGTTAACACTGTCTTTTCGTTACACCCCCACATTATTATTGTTATGCAAATGTTCTTCACACTCGACTAAAATTGAGACTAATTTTCTGAGCTTTGGATCAAATATACGGCACCACACAACAATAAATTATTGTTGTGAGAGCCCGTGACCTACTCGTTAGATTCGCTTCGGCGATTGGCGAAGGTCGGCGGCCTAAGTGGGGGGGATTTCAATTTTCATTGGGGTCTCGGCGTTTGCTCGCGCCTAGTCAATTGTTCATACATGGTCCCAAAGTGAGGAATGAGCTGGTTACTACACTGGTGTGTTAGCTAAGCAAGTCCTTCCTCAGGCGACCTAGTTGAATATCACGACAGGAATAAAGGTTAAAGAATAAAGAAAGTTCTTAGAAATTTTCCGAGCTAAAATTCCTTATACCAATTTTAATTTATTCCAAAACTTCTCACAGTTAATAAAAACTAAACTCTCACACAAAGTAGCTTCCCATTTTTACCCTAATCCACCCTCCTGCCCCTAACCCACCCTCCTACCTTAAACTTACCTTAAACTCCCTTCCTGCATGGGCCACCCTCCTGCTATGGCCCATCCTCTTGCTCTAAATTTTCCCCCTGCTACCCTCCCTTTCCATATTTTTCCCTACTCACTACCCATTCCACCATATACCTCTCCCTCGGGGCTGTAAATAGGTTCTCCCTCTCATACATGTATTTTCTCTCCCTCTATCCTCCTCAATTAAAAAATAAAATGCACCCTGCTTCTCATCTGCTTCTTCCAGGGTGACTCTCTCTCTCTCTGACTCTTTTCCTATCCTGTTTCCTTCCTTCGTACTCCCTTTCCATGTCTCTTCCCTCTTTATTCAGTCTCATCTTCCATCTTCCTGTCTCTTCTCCCTTCACCCTGGTTTTCCTTCCCCCTCACCTCGACTCTCTCCTTCTCATACTGCCTCTTATAACTCTTGCTAGCTCTTCTCTCCTCCCTTCACCCCCCTTTCTCCTCTCCTCCTGCCTCTCACACCTTCTACCTTCAGCTAAAGTTAA
>NC_091156.1:42728227-42748227 GCF_040958095.1 Procambarus clarkii | reverse complement strand
CACACACACACACGCACACACACACACACACACACACACACACACACACACACACACACACACACACACACACACACACACACACACACACACACAGGGGCACACGCACAAGGGGACACAGGTGGAAACTGAGCGCCCAAATGAGCCACAGAGATATTAGAAAGAACTTTTTTAGTGTCAGAGTGGTTGACAAATGGAATGCATTAGGAAGTGATGTGGTGGAGGCTGACTCCATACACAGTTTCAAGTGTAGATATGATAGAGCCCGATAGGCCCAGGAATCTGTACACCTGTTGATTGACAGTTGAGAGGCGGGACCAAAGAGCCAGAGCTCAACCCCCGCAAACACAACTAGGTGAGTACAACTAGATGAGTACACACACACACACACATACACACACACACACACACACACACACACACACACACACACACACACACACACACCTCGTAGGTGGGGCCTCGTAGCCTGGTGGATAGCGCGCAGGATTCGTAATTCTGTGGCGCGGGTTCGATTCCCGCACGAGGCAGAAACAAATGGGCAAAGTTTCTTTCACCTTGAATGCCCCTGTTACCTAGCAGTAAATAGGTACCTGGGAGTTAGTCAGCTGTCACGGGCTGCTTCCTGGGGTGTGTGTGTGTGTGTGGTGTGGAAAAAAAAAGAAAAAAAAAGTAGTTAGTAAACAGTTGATTGACAGTTGAGAGGCGGGCCGAAAGAGCAAAGCTCAACCCCCGTAAAAACACAACTAGTAAAAACACAACTAGTAAACACACACACACACACACACACACACACACACACACACACACACACACACGCACACACACACACATCCACCGTCTAACACAAAGACTGAACAAACCCTACCTTAAAAGACGACCATTATTTCAAAATACCTCACACAGACTGGAACAAAAAGCTCTTACACGAAAATTTACCCAAAAATGTAAAAATTTTCTTATTTCTCCGATTTACGTAATTGGCATACTGTCATATGTAGATCAGGTAAATATTACCTGAAATATTCTCCAATTTACCATCAATAGTCACCCAGTCTTCTCAACCAATAGCACGCGTTTGTCACATTATGGAAACTAGCGTTACTAATACAACCTACTATGAAAAGTAATGGCTCTCAATTTTCAACATTTTTCTATCCATAGGACTCATAGGTTAGGTGGGTTGTTTGGGTTCGTATGTTTCTGATAAGGTTAGGTAAGGTTAGATGACCAAACCAGACGCCAGAAGATGAAGAGACGACGAAGTTTCGGTCCGTCGTGGACCATTTTCAAGTCGATTGTGATGGGAGCGAGTTTGTTGTTGTTGTTGTTGTTGTTTTAGATTTAGCTACTCAGAAAAAAATGTCCATGTAGCACGGGCTATAGAGAGCCCGTAACGGGGGAAGGAGGCACGGGGCATCAAGTAAGGCAAGAGTGAGGTGAGGAGCAGGTAGGAGGAGGTAATTCCTAGAAGGTAAGATCAAAACAAAAGGTAAGAACAAGAAGCAAGATTCGGATGGGATGAGTGTAATAATGGGGTGAAGGGGGAATGGGAACGTAAGAATAAGAGGAGAGAGAAAAAACAAGAGAAAAAGGGTGGGTAGGCTTATGTCAGCTCACGTTTGGTAGAAAGGGTAGAGAATTTGAGTACTGTGAAAGGGAAGAGTCAATAGCAACCTAGCTAGGACTCAGGTTCATGTTGGGTAGGTTGTGTATCACAGCAGAGTCGACCAGACGGCGTCTGTGAAGAGTACAGAGGCAGGAAAGATTATTTTAGAAGACCAATCAATAGGATGATTAAAACCTCTAACATGACAGAAGAGAACATTGTTAGTGTCTGCAGACTTAACTCTTCTTTTGTGTTTATTAAGTCTGTCATTTAGTGTACGGCCAGTTTTCCCAAAGTATTGGAGTGGACAAGACGTACAGGAAATAGAGTAGACACCAGCAGCATTAGAAGCAGGAGGAGCTGTGTGTACTAGATTGCTACGAAGAGTGTTAGTTTGTCAAAAGGCGAGCTTTATGTCAAGAGGACGAAGGGTATTAGTGATAATTTTGAGTTCAGATACGAAGGGAAGGCAGAACACAGTGCTAATAGTGTTGGAAGCATGTTTGAGGATGAAAGAAATTTCGTTTAGCTTGAGAATAGGCACAGTTGATGATATGTAAAGGGTAACCAAGGCGAGAGAAAGATTTGTAAATAAAGGAAATTTCAGAATCCAGAAACTAAGGGTCGCTGATGCGTAGAGCGCGGAGGAAGAGAGAGACGATGATACTTTTCATAACAGAAGGAGGATGGTAGGAAAAGAAGTGATTATACATGCCACTATGCACAGGTTTGCGGTAGACAGAGAAAGAGAAACCCGGTCACAGAGCTGTGAACATGAACATCAAGAAAAGAAAGGAGGGAATTAGATTCCCATTCATCTTTTAAATGGATAGAAAGAGTCAGAGTGTTAAGAGAGGAGATTGAAGGCTGGAAAAAATCATGAGGCCATAAATAAAAAAAAATGTCATCAACATAGCGAAGCCAGAGAGAGGGACGAGTATCAATAGTGAGAAGAAGAACGATTTCGAAGTATTCCACGTAGAGATTGGCAAGAACAGGGAAGAGAGGGGAACGCATAGCCATACCGAAAGTTTAAGAGAAGTATTTTCCGTTGAAAGAGAAACAGTTTAGAGTCAACACAGAGTCTGATGAGTTCGAGGAAAACGCCAGTGGGAAGCAGGAGACAAAGAAAGCCCTCAGTCACCTTAAGACGACAGAGAGAACGTCATCAAGTGGAACATTAGTAAACAGAGTTGACACCAAGACTAAGCATCTTACAGAAGGGCTGCAGGTTTAGTCTATGAAGTCCTAAGAATGACGAAGGTTAGAAGGAGAAGAAAATGCAGGTTGCATTTTTGACAGAGTGGCAGATCAAGAGAACAGTGTGGCATATTAACCATGGGGGAATACAGTATAATACCCGTATTATATATTATTAAACCCGGAGCTATCTCGGGCTCTAAAGGTGGCCTGTTCACCTTGAGCTAAACAAGACTTCCTTGGCTCACTTGTCTCGCCTCGGACACTTATTTTCAATCAAGAGAGTGGTGGTTGCCCCGCTGAGAGCTCACGCTAAGTGAGCTCAATATACTCAATAATACAGCCGCTTAACTTGTCCCAAACTCGCAACTACCACAGGGTTACACACAGAAATCACAATAACGTGATGCATGAAATGAACAAATTCACAAGGGCCGTGACGAGGATTCGAACCTGCGTCCGAGAGCATCCCAGACGCTGCCATAATCGACTGAGCAACGACATGGTCAAACCTACGACCATATCGTTGCTCAGTTGATTAAGGCAGCGTCTGGGATGCTCTCGGACGCAGGTTCGAATCCTCGTCACGGCCCTTGTGGATTTGTTACCGCAGGGTTATTTTTTTAAATGATAATTCATCTATAGGAAACGAAGTTCGTATATAAGTTTATACAAATATATAATGACAGCTGAAGCTATTTTATTATTATTAGTTCACGCACTAAGTGAATCAGTTTAAGAGTGCATAAATAAGAGTAATGTTTTAATATAAATATTTTAAAATGTTCGTAATAAGGTTACTTTCATGTGGAAGATAGCTCTTCACTGGTCTACTTTATTATTCACTCGACTATTTTATTATCGCACTAGTCTGTCGTATATACTTGATATTTTGGATTTTTATTTGTCTATCCAAGGATTAATACAAATCTTTAACCCACCATAAGGGTAGACAATGGGAGGGGGGGGGGGGTCGACCCCGACCCATGACAGTCCTCCCACCCTCACCAGTCACCCTGAAAAGTTGGCTGTATCTTGCGCCCTAGTGTATGGCCTCCAACCTTCGACAGAAACACACAAACAGCATTTCATTCTATTAAGAAAGCAAGCAAGACTAGCCAAGTATAACACCCCGTATAGAAGACGTTGGAGAAGGCCCTCAGAGTTATATCATTTGTTCAGAAGGTTTAGATAATGACCAGCAACGTGCCGTCAACCACACGACGAAACTACGACGTTTCTACAACGTTCGAACAAGTGTTAACACATACTAACAAGTCGTAACAACCAATATAACACGTTGCAACAACGTTTAAATACGTCATTAAAACGTTATAGCAAGATGTAACCACTTGATTACAAGTTGTAAAAGAGCGGGAAAATATTGACAGTTACGTTGTGTTAACAAGCAAGAATATGTATGTAATATGCATATGCTGGAATATGCATATTCTGATGGCCTCGTAGCCTGGTGGATAGCGCGCAGGACTCGTAATTCTGTGGCTCGGGTTCGATTCCCGCACGAGGCAGAAACAAATGGGCAAAGTTTATTTCACCCTGAATGCCCCTGTTACCTAGCAGTAAATAGGTACCTGGGAGTTAGTCAGCTGTCACGGGCTGCTTCCTGGGGGTGGAGGCCTGGTCGAGGACCGGGCCGCGGGGACACTAAAAAGCCCCGAAATCATCTCAAGATAACCTCAAGATGGGCAGATTTCTATCCTAGGGTTCCCCTTAAGTGGTTCATGCTTTTGTGGGTCGACTCTGGCTCTGTCGAGTACCCTATATAGGGTAATAGAATTAGAACCTGTACGTGGACCACTTTTTGGGGGTTCAAGTCGACCTCTTTTATTTCGATTATGCTTTTGGGTATTTATTTTCCAGTAGCTCATGTTTTTTTATTGTCAACTTGTTGCACTACTCAACCCACATATCGACTTCTACGGTTCGAAATTTGTGTCCCAGTTTGTAATTTGGGTTTTGTGCATGTGTTTTGTTATGCTTATTGTGTTCTTTTTCCTTTCCTTTCTTTATATCTCTCTCTCTCTCTCTCTCTCTGTACATAGGTGGGTACAGGAGCAGACGTCTGAGTTTGGTTAGCAGGCTTAGATCTTCCTCTTCTCGTATCTCATCTAAGTCTTATAAACTACTAGTTTCCCCTAAAACACGACCCCTCTAATCGCTTTAGAACCAGGTCCCCAATTCCTGCAGGGTGAGGAGGGGTGGCGAGTTACAGATCGGTACCCAGTCGATCCTTCCTGCTCGGAGCTCGAACGTGGGCCCAAAACACTCCGTTTCTGCCTCCCCACAAATTCCTGCAACCGCCTCGCTACTAAATCCACCAGAGATCCTGCTGGTCGTGTTCCATTTAGCCTCTCACACGCCTCAGATCCATTCCATTCATGGTAACACCCCCTTTCCATATCCCACTCTGTCTCTCTCTTTCTCTCTCTCTCTCTCTCCCCCTTTTCTTTTATCAAAGTGTTATCTCTCCAAAACCACATTTGGTCACCTGCTAGTCACCTTTGGTTATCTGTTATTGATTAACCATTTCCTGTTCCCAGGCTAGGGCCGTTCATGTTTGTGGAGGGGCCGTTCATGTTTGTGGAGTGCCGTGTCGGAAAATCCGACACCATTTAATATATCATACAGACAGATAATAATTGCTGCTGTATTACCAACAAGTTACCCATAGAAAACGTAACTTGTAGTGGAATTACCGTCTATAGAAAACGGGATATCATCACCACATACTATTATATTCACCACCTATTATGGTGGGAATTATTCTTAAATACATTAGTCTTAGGACTTTACCATTAAAAACATCTCATATAAATTAACTTAATTATCAATATTAAAGTAGAGTAAATGTGACCCTTCTATCACTTATTGACATCTGGACAATGTAGGCCAGGCGTCAGTGGGGAAGGAGGGCAGACATTGTTTATACTAGACCAGAGGCACATGGGAGCAAATACGGCTCCTGTTAATTTTACTTGGACGTAGTGTTATGGAAACCAAAGGTGTACCATTATCAACACGCTGTCAACAAATCAAGTTAAGTGTTCTTTCCGAAACCCATTATCTATCATTAGTGGCCATTAATGTCATTGGGTAGGGTTTGCCGGTTAGAGCATGAGATAGCCTCAAACTAAAGGTAATTAAGCCAGGTCTTCATTGTTCCATGTACAGTGTTTTCTCTGAAATACTTGTCATATATAGGATTCTGGCTTTACAGCTAGCGCCCTTTTAACAGGTCAAGACGAGGAAGCAAGACTTTGTGCACCAGTTACTGGGTGATGGAAGCTACCTCAAAGAGGATAATTTGGTGTCTACACCCTAGTTATACCTGGTGGACTAACCTGCTGTACTATAAGATAAGGAACCTCTTCAATGTATGTAGTCTATTACTGTAGTTTGATTGGCTGCATATATATAAATTAATATAAACCCCCCCTAATGTGTAGATGATCGATTTGTGAGATTAAGAGATTATTGCAGAAATACAGTCCACTTATCATTATACAAATTGCTATCGAAGTATATAAATTAACGTAAATATAAATTCATATAAATTAAATAAATATAAATCTCACAGGTCGGTTCCCACAGGCCGTTCATGTTTGTGAAGGGGCCGTTCATGTTTGTGGAGGGGCCGTTCATGTTTGTGGAGGGGACGTTCATGTTTGTGGAGGGGCCGTTCATGTTTGTGGAGGGGCCGTTCATGTTTGTGGAGGGGCCGTTCATGTTTGTGGAGGGGCCGTTCATGTTTGTGGAGGGGCCGTTCATGTTTGTGGAGGGGCCGTTCATGTTTGTGGAGGGGCCGTTCATGTTTGTGGAGGGGACGTTCATGTTTGTGGAGGGGCCGTTCATGTTTGTGGAGGGGACGTTCATGTTTGTGGAGGACCGGCTACCGTTACAGCCGGATATAAAAGGGCTTTATGTCCCAATGTGAGGGCCGGCTATTGTTACAGCCGGGTACGAGAGGGCTTTATGTCCCTGTGTGAGGGCCGGCTACAGTTACAGCCGGCTACAAGAGGGCTTTATGTCCCTGTGTGAGGGCCGGCTACAGTTACAGCCGGCTACAAGAGGGCTTTATGTCCCTGTGTGAGGGCCGGCTACAGTTACAGCAGGCTACAAGAGGGCTTTATGTCCCTGTGTAAGGGCCGGCTACAGTTACAGCCGGCTACAAGAGGGCTTTATGTCCCTGTGTGAGGGCCGGCTACCGTTACAGCCGGCTACAAGAGGGCTTTATGTCCCTGTGTGAGGGCCGGCTACAGTTACAGCCGGCTACAAGAGGGCTTTATGTCCCTGTGTGAGGGCCGGCTACAGTTACAGCCGGCTACAAGAGGGCTTTATGTCCCTGTGTGAGGGCCGGCTACAGTTACAGCCGGCTACAAGAGGGCTTTATGTCCCTGTGTAAGGGCCGGCTACAAGAGGGCTTTATGTCCCTGTGTGAGGGCCGGCTACAGTTACAGCCGGCTACAAGAGGGTTTTATGTCCCTGTGTGAGGGCCGGCTACAGTTACAGCCGGCTACAAGAGGGTTTTATGTCCCTGTGTGAGGGCCGGCTACCCTTACAGCCGGCCAGCGACAGATAGGGCTTAATGTGCACATGTATCTGGCTGTTCCTTGGCTGCCACCAACACCATGACCGTGAAACAGAGATCACTGGATATATTTCAAGATTATTGTTAGGCGATGAAGATTCCTTCAAAATTATTCTCAAGCTGTGTTTTTGTTATTATTATTATACCGAGAATAATAAGTCTAATTGGCTGGCTGAGGTCACATGACTTCATTGACTAATCAAAACCCGCCTCTGGGTTTGTGACGTCACCGGGAGACGTTTCCCGCCGCCTGCAGGGCGCCAGACGCTCAGAGGTACTTGGCGCTTCGTTGAGCGCGGACGTGCGCCGATTGAGCTCTCGAGGTCTAGGAGCCTCCTTAAGTGGATATACACAGCCTGACAAGTATATAGTGACTACCAAGGACTGCAGTACTTCAGGGAAGTGCGAGGATGCCTAATCCAGGGATGTAAGGGCGTCGTGGACCGTGAGTTGATTAGTCTTGGAGAAGTCGAGGGTTAGTGACTACAGCTGGAGGAGTGAGTGACTCGCTGTCAGTGTAACTCCCAAGCACTCAGAGCTGTGGTGATTGGATCACTCCCACTGGGAACTCAGAAGGGAGAAGAGATGCATCCTGATCCTTGAGTGTGGTCAAGGTGAAGGAGTACTCGAGGAGACGACGTGTGCAGTGACGACTGGACGAGCCAACGCCCAGGAACTTCACTCAGGGAATGAGCACGGAGATGACGAGGATCTTCACGACGCCCAAGAACTGGTAATGCTTCTTCTGTAACGCTGAGGAACGCCGCGAGGAACGGAGTACCCAGTGAACGGCGACTGGAGCCTAGGCGTCTGAGGACAGGATATGTTAAGGTAGATCATTTTTCCCTCCCACATTTCCCTTGGTTGTCAGGCAAGATAGGCCTATTGTTATGCTTAGGCATTTATTAGAGAGCATATAAGTCATAGGAGTAGATTAGGCTGTGGGACAGCACGAATATATCATTCTACTGTGTGGTGAAGACAGCGTGTGGCCGGCCCGTGAAGGAATGAGGAGCGATGCTGATGAAGCTGCCCAGTGAAGGGGGCAGTGATCCCTTTAAATTAATTCATCAACTGATGCGAGCTGCTGTCACCATTATTATTATTATTTCCATAAGTCTATACATGTATCTCGTGTGTTGTAGTTTACTTTGAGTAAACTTTTTATTGTTTGATCACTGCTTTTGGTGTAACCTCCATCTCATTGAGCTTTGTGATAAATGACATATGATTATACTCTACTGTTACTGGCATGACATAGAGAGAGACCCTGTGTTGGCAACACATTAGATTTGAACACTGGTACTGGCATTCCCTATAGAGTGACCCTGAGATGGCAACATGACTGTACATTTGAATCCTAGCACTGGCAGCACATAGTACGGTCCTAGGCTGCTGTAAGTAAATTATATTCGAACTAACGGCGTTGCTGAGAGAATTACCCAGCTGGGGACCAGAAGGTAAGAGGCGGAAGTGAGGCTACGGCCAGAAGTCCGGCAAATTTTCTGCACGCATAGGTGGGCAGGGCCGGTGGGGGAGTCACATACTGCAGGATTGAGCTTAGCAGTGTGGGCTGGGCCTTCTCCTCTCCCCCTTGGGTCCAAGGTCAAATGGTGGTGGCCGGTCTTGAGACATGACTACTAGAGCTCCCTAAGGGTGATATGTGATACCCTACTGGAGGGAGCGAAGACCCATGGCGTGAGGTTATAGCATCAGTAGCACGATCCTCCGCTGTTTAACTGTAACCTCATGTAACAATATATATATATATATATATATATATATATATATATATATATATATATATATATATATATATATATATATATATATATATATTGACACCTCACCTTTCGTTCATTAATAGTGTACATTGATTTTTCATTCTTCAATTGCACTTTCTTTTGTTTATTTATATTCAAAATTTATCTAAAAATCACACTTTTGATTAATTTGTATAAATATATCGAATCTATGCATTTAGATAGACAGGCTATCAGATATCGCAGGAACACAGATACATAAACAAAGGCAAATGCTCATACAGGGCAAGATATTTTGGCTTTAATAATTTTTTGTTAATAAGAAATAATAATACAATTTAGTACAAAATGGGCATTTGTCTTTTCTTTTATTTAATTACATTTGAGAGTCCGATACCAGTATTTTTACTCAGTCAATTGAACGATCGATCTAGTGTTGATCGATTGTTCAATAAATGCGCTCAATCGGGAGGGCGTTATTAATTTTGTTGTTGTTGTTTGTTGACAGCGCCTCTGGTGGCTGTATACGCAGTGAGAGGTCAGACAGCCCGCCTGCCCTGTAACTTAACAACACCTCCTGAAGACCCCGTGATTGTGGTCCTTTGGTACAAGAACGGCACTAAGATTCCAGTCTTCAGGTGAGATCTTTTATATATATATTTCTTCTTATTTTCTTCTTCGAGGATGTGGGTCCCTTTAATTAAACCAGTGGTGGTACCCTTTATATATATATATATATATATATATATTATATATATATATATATATATATATATATATATATATATATATATATATATATATATATATATATATATATATATATATATATATATATATATATATATATATATATATATATATTGGTGTATACTGTCAGCAGGTTTTCTTTTAAACATGTATCATTGAATATGACAGCATATTCTGTATTTACTATTTTCTGATTTAGGGCTTCTATCTCTCTAACTATTTTCTTAGCATCAGGGCTTAGCTGAAATAGGAGCTCTCCAAAACTCATTTTCGTAATTTCCAGGTGAGGAAAAGAAGTGAATTACTATAGGATGTATTACACTTATTTATACAATTTACACAACGTTTTGAACCTCCATGGTTCATTCTCAAGAGAAGAGATTTTTCAGGACTGGTTGATTTTATACCCGCACTGGGTCAGGTGATAAGACAATAAAGGTGAAAACATGGGGGGGGGATACATAAGGGATAAATGGGGGGTGAAACATAAGAACATAAGAATAGAGGTAGCTGCGGAAGGCCTGTTGGCCCATGTTGTAGCTCCTATCTACATACAAAGATTAATCAAGTGTAATTGGCTATATATATATATATATATATATATATATATATATATATATATATATATATATACATCTGGTACCTGGATGATGGCACTCTAGCTGGAACTCCGGAAACCATTTTGGGGGATATAAGGAAAATCCAGGAACAGGGAGCAGCCTTAGGCCTCATTCTCAATGCATCCAAATGTGAAATAATCTCCCGCAACCCAGACATCACTGGGCAAATACAAAATGCTCTTCCAGACATTCTCGTTGTCGAACCACCGGACTGCACTCTCCTGGGTGCCCCCATTGGCCCACGAGCAATCGAGGAGGTCCTGGCTGCAAAAATCACTGACCTAAAGAGAATGCAGGACAGGATTGACAAGATTGATGCCCATGATGCTCTCTTTCTCCTTACAAGATGCCTGTCTCTCCCTAAGTTGACCTACTTTCTGAGATGTTCTCCATCCTACAGCAGCCCTAAGTTAAATGTGTATGACACCCTTCTGAGGTCCATGCTGGTGAAAGTCCTGAACCTGCCATTGGACGACTCTCAGTGGGAGCAAGCAACCCTTCCTGTAAGACTCGGCGGCCTTGGTGTCCGCACAGCCTCCCAAATTGCTCTACCAGCCTTCCTTTCCTCCTCTCATGCATCGCACGACCTCGTCAGAGATATTTTACCTGCAACCCTGAGAGATTCAGCAGGAATACACGATCCTGCTTTCACTGAATGTTCAAATCAGTGGAATGTTCTTGCAGCCCCAGCAACCATTATAGAGCCAACAAAACAACACAAACAGTCCGGCTGGGACCACCCTCTAGTGGAAAAAGTAGCTGATGCCATGCTAAGCGTCGCAACATCAGACAAGGAGAAAGCCCGCCTCAGAGCAGTGCGTGCCCCCCATGCAGGAGACTTCCTCCTGGCAGTACCCATGTCTGCAATGGGCACGCGCCTAGATCCAGAATCCCTTCGTGTAGCAGTGGCCCTCCGCCTTGGTGCCCCAATTCACACTGAATACAAGTGTATTTGCAACAGGGTGGAAGCAGACCAATACGGACTGCATGGGTTGCATTGCGGAAGCACAAAGGGCTGGCATGCAAGACACAACGAGGTCAATGACATCATCAAGAGAAGCCTCGTCTCAGCTGGGTGCCCAGCGGAGAGAGAACCTCGCATCCTAGGGGTCCAAAACCCGGATTTCCCAGCACTTCGCCCTGATGGCATCACCATATACTCATGGAAGGAGGGTAGACAGTTGGTGTGGGACTACACATGTGTATCCACCCTGGCTGACACCTATGTACACTTCGGAGCTGATCAAGCAGGTGGGGCGGCCAACCACAGGGAAACAGCAAAATCACTCAAGTACAGGCGACTGGAAGGTCAATACCTCTTTGTTCCCATAGCGTCTGAGACGCATGGCCCCTGGGGCAAGAGTGCCTTGGGATTTCTCAAGGAATTGGGGTCCAAGCTCATTGACGTCACCAGAGACCCAAGGGCTTCCAGTTTTTATTTCAGCGTCTCAGTGTGGCGATCCAGAGGGGAAATGCTTGCTGCGTCCTCGGTTCCTGTCCAGAAGCGGAGGAGCTTCAAGAGATCCATAACCTTTAGGCATTTGTCTTGTATGTTTTGTAACCTTTAAATACACAATAAAGGAAAAAAAAAAAGGGAAGGGGGTGGTAGGAGAAAAGCACACAGAAACTGTATTGGAGGGGACCCACATTCCCTCCAATGCGTTATGTGTGGTTTCCTCCGAGGCTATGGGTCCCCCTTCTTCCAGCCAGAGGTGGTACTCCCTTCCCTATATTATAAAAAAAAAAAAAAAAAAAATATATATATATATATATATATATATATATATATATATATATATATGTCGTACCTAGTAGCCAGAACGCACTTCTCAGCCTACTATGCAAGGCCCGATTTGCCTAATAAGCCAAGTTTTCATGAATTAATTGTTTTTCGACTACCTAACCTACCTAACCTAACCTTTTCGGCTACCTAACCTAACCTAACCTATAAAGATAGGTTAGGTAGGGTTGGTTAGGTTTGGTCATATATCTACGTTAATTTTAACTCCAATAAAAAAAATTTTCCTCATACATAATGAAATGGGTAGCTTTATCATTTCATAAGAAAAAAAATTAGAGAAAATATATTAATTCAGGAAAACTTGGCTTATTAGGCAAATCAAGATACCACTTTTTAGTTTTCAAGATTTTGTTATGCCTTTTTTTTATTATTGTTGTATCTTTTTAAGTAATTAATGTTTATCATCCAATTTTAGTATCTGTCAATGTTTTCTGCATAGGAATCATGGGAAATTGACTATGTGAGGCTGGAATGAGAATTGACAAAAGAAGATTGTTTTTTTTCTCACATGTGTATCATTAAATTTAGTTTTTCCAAATATATGTGGCGAAACAAGACATTTATTTGGCCGAAAAGGTTAAATAGACTTTTTTCTCCTGACATAGTTTTCAAATCGTGAACTATGTTTAAACACTAACTCCCTCCACATGGTTACTGCTTCAACTCTTGAGGTAAAAGTCTCCTCTACACAGACTACAAACACAAGCTATCTATCTCCATCCAGCTAACAATGCACAAGTAGTAACAAAGCTACATTTATAAGCACAAGTCATCAGCTATAAGGAGTAGCCAACCCCCTATTCCCGTATCCCAAAAGAATTACGTACATTTCCCTTCAATAGATTGTGATGGACGAATTTCACTTATACCTAAACAATAAATCATAAGGTCCCACAAATTCCTCAAACCACATACATACATTCATACACGATATACACTTAGGTTTTGAGATGCTACATGTGGTCCTGATCGATTTTTGGCGCGATGCATATGCAGTTGACAATGCAATTTCCTCTTCCCCCTCGATGATGGATAAAGCAGTGGTCACGATGTTATAAAGTGGAAGTTCACCTGCATTCTACGATGTTATAAAGTGGTAGTTCACCTGCATTCCATGATGTTATGAAGTAGAAGCTCAGCTGCATTCCATGATGTTATGAAGCTGAAGTCAAATGTTGTACTGCCAATAATTTTTTTCATGTGCTTTCAATAAGATTTCAATAACCTTTTATTTTTTTTTACCAATAAGCTATAGTGAAATTCTTCTTCCGATGTTCAAGTTGGTGGAGAGGTCAAAGCATCAATAACATTGCTATTGCCTCTCCTCAGATCACACACACACACACACACACACACACACACACACACACACACACACACACACACACACACACACACACACACACACACACACACACACACACACACACACACACACATGTTTTCAGGGCATGTTTCGATGTTTCTGGGCTATTTGAAGCTGCCTATAACTCGTCACCAACCATTACCACCAACACCCAACAACCATTACCACAAACATCCAACAACCAGAGACATCAACAAACAACCACTACCAACAACCACAAATACAACCAACAACAACCATCAGCCACTACTACCAACAACTAACACCTGCACAAACAACCTCCATCATTCACTACCATCAACAACAACCAAACAACCACAATCAACAACAATCACAACCACCAACAACCACAACCACGATGAAACACAATTAACAACAACCACTTCCACCAACAACCACAATTACCAACAACAACCACTACTACCAACAACAACCTCTACCACCAACAATCACAACCACCATCAATCACTACCACCAATATCCACCAGCAACCACTACCACCAGCAAACACTACCACTAACAACCACTACTACTAACAACCAGTACCACCAAAAACCTCTACCACCAACAACCACTACCATCAACCAACAACCACCACCAACAACAACCACCACCAACAACCACCACCACAAACAACCACTACCATCAACTAACAACCACCAACAATCATTACCACTAACAACCACTCCCACTAACAACCAATGAATGGACAAACAACAACTACTACCACAAACATCCAACAGCCACAGACATCAATCAACAAACAATAACAACAATCACAAATACCACCAACAACACCAACCATCAAACTCTACTCTCAACAACAACCAAACAACCACAGCCACCAACAATCACAATTGCCAACAACCACTAACACCAACAACCACTAACACCAACAACCACTACCACCAACAACCACTACCACCAACAATCATCAACAACAACGACCACTACCACCAACAACCACTACCACCAACAATCATCAACAACAACGACCACTACCACCAACAACTACTACCACCAACAATCATCAACCATAATGACCACTACCACCAACAATCATCAACAACAACGACCACTACCACCAACGACCACTACCACCAACAACAACCACTACCACCAACAACCACTACCACCAACAATCATCAACAACAACGACCACTACCAACAACGACCACTACCACCACCAACAACCACTGTCATCAACAACAACGACCACTACCACCAACAACTACTACCACCAACAATCATCAACAACAACGACCACTACCAACAACGACCACTACCACCAATGACCACTACCATCAACGACCACTACCAACAACGACCACTACCACCACCAACAACCACTGTCATCAACAACAACGACCACTACCACCAACAACTACTACCACCAACAATCATCAACAACAACAACCACTACCAGCAACGACCACTACCACCAACGACCACTACCACCACCAACAACCACTACCACCAACGACCACTACCATAACCAACAACCACTACCACCAACGACCACTACCACCACCAACGACCACTACTACCAACGACCACTACCACCACCAACGACCACTACTACCAACGACCACTACCACCAACAACAACAACCACTACCATCAACGACCACTACCACCACCAACGACCACTACCACCACCAACGACCACTACCACCACCAACGACCACTACCACCAACGACCACTACCACCACCAACAACCACTACCACCAACGACCACTACCACCACCAACGACCACAACCACCAACGACCACTACCACCACCAACGACCACTACTACCAACGACCACTACCACCAACGACCACTACCACCAACAACAACCACTACCACCAACAATCATCAACAACAACGACCACTACCAACAACGACCACTACCACCACCAACATCCACTGTCATCAACAACAACGACCACTACCAACAACGACCACTACCACCAACGACCACTACCACCAACAACTACTACCACCAACAATCATCAACAACAACGACCACTACCAACAACGACCACTTCCAACAACGACCACTACCACCAACAACCACTACCACCAACAACCACTACTACCATCAACAACCACTACCAGCAACGAACACTACCACCAACGACCACTAACACCACCAACAACCACTACCACCAACGACCACTACCACCAACGACCACTACCAACACCAACGACCACTACTACCAACGACCACTAACACCAACGACAACTACCACCAGCGACCACTACCACCAACGACCACTACCACCAACGACCACAACCACCAACGACCATTACCACCACCAACAACCACTACCAGCAACGACCATTACCACCACCAACAACCACTACCACCAACAACCACTACCACCAACGACCACTACCACCAACAGCCACTACCACCACCAACAACCACTACCAGCAACGACCACTACCACCACCAACAACCACTACCACCAACGACCACTACCTCCAACGACCACTACCACCAACAATCATCAACAACAACAACCACTACCACCAACGACCACTACCACCAACGACCACTACCACCAACGACCACTACCACCAAGGACCACTACCACCACCAACGACCACTACCACCAACGACCACTACCGCCAACGACCACTACCACCACCAACGACCACTACCACCACCAACGACCACTACCACCACCAACTACCACTACCACCAACGACCACTACCACCAACGACCACTACCACCAACGACCACTACCACCAAGAATCACTACCACCAAGAATCACTACCACCAAGAATCACTACCACCAACGACCACTACCACCAACGACCACTACCACCAAGGACCACTACCACCACCAACGACCACTACCACCAACGACCACTACCACCAACGACCACTACCACCACCAACGACCACTACCACCACCAACGACCACTACCACCAACGACCACTACCACCAACGACCACTACCACCAACGACCACTACCACCAACGACCACTACCACCTCCAACGACCACTACCACCAACGACCACCACCAACGATCACTACCACCACCAACGACCTCTACCACCACCAACGACCACTACCACCAACGACCACTACCACCAACAACCACTACCACCAACGACCACTACCTCCAACGACCACTACCACCAACAACCACTACCACCAACGACCACTACCACCAACAACGACCACTACCACCAACAACGACCACTACCACCAACGACCACTACCACCAACGACCACTACCACCACCAACAACCACTATCACCAACGACCACTACCACCAACGACCACTACCACCAACGACCACTACCACCGCCAACAACCACTACGACCAACGACCACTACCACCACCAACAACCACTACCACCACCAACAACCACTACCTCTACCAACAACCACTACCACCACCAACGACCACTACCACCAACAACCACTACCACCAACAACCACTACCACCACCAACAACCACTACCACCACCAACAACCACTACCACCACCAACAACCACTACCACCACCAACGACCACTACCACCAACAACCACTACCACCAACAACCACTACCACCAACCACCATTACCACCATAACAATAAATAATTAATAATAATAAATAACTAAATAAATAAATAAAATTAAAATAAAATAAAAATTAAATAAAATTAAAATTAAATAAAAATTAAATCAATAAAAAATTAATAAATAATAACTAAATAAATAAATAAATAACCTAACTACTAGCCTGAGGTGGTGGTGAACCCGCAGACCCGCAGACGATGGGTGCTGGTGAACCCGCAGACCCGCAGACGATGGGTGGTGGTGAACCCGCAGACCCGCAGACGATGGGTGGTGGTGAACCCGCAGACCCGCAGACGATGGGTGGTGGTGAACCCGCAGACCCGCAGGCGATGGGTGGTGGTGAACCCGCAGACCCGCAGACGATGGGTGGTGGTGAACCCGCAGACCCGCAGACGATGGGTGGTGGTGAACCCGCAGACCCGCAGACGATGGGTGGTGGTGAACCCGCAGACCCGCAGACGATGGGTGGTGGTGAACCCGCAGACCCGCAGACGATGGGTGGTGGTGAACCCGCAGACCCGCAGACGATGGGTGGTGGTGAACCCGCAGACCCTCAGACGATGGGTGGTGGTGAACCCGCAGACGATGGGTGGTGGTGAACCCGCAGACCCGTAGACGATGGGTGGTGGTGAACCCGCAGACCCGCAGACGATGGGTGGTGGTGAACCCGCAGACGATGGGTGGTGGTGAACCCGCAGACCCGTAGACGATGGGTGGTGGTGAACCCGCAGACGATGGGTGGTGGTGAACCCGCAGACGATGGGTGGTGGTGAACCCGCAGACGATGGGTGGTGGTGAACCCGCAGACGATGGGTGGTGGTGAACCCGCAGACGATGGGTGGTGGTGAACCCGCAGACGATGGGTGGTGGTGAACCCGCAGACGATGGGCAGTGGTGAACCCGCAGACGATGGGTGGTGGTGAACCCGCAGACGATGGGTGGTGGCGAACCCGCAGACCCACGATCACAGTGAGGATTGGGAATGAACTTGTCGGGGAAAAGCGCCAAGCCGTCAGTCACACATTGCACTTATATCATCCCTATTATAGTACTTGGAGGGGATCAGGATTAGGGATGGAGGCCTGGTCGACGACCGGGCCGCGGGGACGCTAAGCCCCGGAAACACCTCAAGGTAACCTCAAGGGACGGTGGAAAGGAATGGTGCTCCCCAGCACTCTATTTGCTGCTATTTTTGGAGTCTTCTAGAGGCAACTGTTTCTCTCACGAGCCTTTTTGTTGTAGTATTAATGAAGTGCTACCATTGATATCACAATCATTATGATATGAACCCCGAGGCTTACAAAGCCTGTTTTTTGTGGGTCGGGTCTCACACCCAAAATTACCAAATGCGCTTTTAGCTGGTCAATGTATTGCCTCATATTCATTGCAGTTGTGTCTCTACGAAGGCTAAATTACGCCAAGAAGCTGTTGGCTTCATCCACCCAGCCTGGAGCAGATGGCAGCGGCGTTTCGTAACTTGAAACTCCTCGAATCCGCTCCATCAAAAGATTCGTCAGTGGGGAGGCTTCTGCCCGTGTTTGTTCGTGTCTCAAAATTTACTATTTTAACACCCTCCCATAATTTATGTTTTCTTATCGTATGGCGAGGAAGCTAATGATTCCGAAGACAATAATGCACAAAACAGTTTTGAGTAGTTGAGGCATCTTTAGATGAGGCATCTTCAGATGGTTAGAATATTGAAAACAGTTTCCGACCGTGTACTTGTAACATTAGAAGACAGGATGAGGGATATATAGTAAGCTTAGAAGAAATCTACTAAGGTAGAATATTCCTAGGATTTGTACGTGATGTGGATACGTCCTGTGATAAGATACAGTAACTAGAGAGGCCGGGGTAGTAGAGAGCGCGCGTAGATGGCTTAGGAAGCATACTGTAGAGCTGGGGTATCCAGAGGGTACAAAAGTAGCAGGGGTTGTAGGTACCACAGGATGTAGGGAGTCTTTGTGATCATTGGGAACACAAGGTGTTAAGATCCTGGACCACCACTAGTAACGTTACTATGATTGTGTGTGGTGATTTAGGTGTGGGTGTGTGTGGGGGGGGGGAAGGGAGTGTTTGTGTGTGTGTGTGTTTTACTGCAATGACAACAATCTAATGTTGCTAGTATTAACTGTGGTGTTTAATAGAGGTGGTAGTATTGACTGGTGTCATCAGTGGTGCTTTCGTTGGTTAGTATTGACTGGTGTCATCAGTGGTGCTTTCGTTGGTTAGTATTAACAGTGAGCCTAGTATTGATCGTGGTGTTAACAGTAGTGATTGACAGCCCTAGATTGTGTGCTTCGTTTCATGTATGTAGCATTTTTGTGATGAGTTTCATATTATCTCTGTGCTGGCTAAATAACAATGTCTGGATCTAGAGTCGGTTTGGATGATGACATCTTGTAAATTATTCTCAATTGCATAATTGATGGCCACTTTTAGGACATATAATTATGTTTGCAATGTTGAGCACCTACTATTCATGCTCCAGTAAGGGGAACGAGTGAGGCGCGGGGCATTAAGTAGGCAAGAAAGAAGTGAGGATCAGGAAGGAAGAAATTCCTAGAGGAAGGTAAGAACAAGAAGAAGGGTACGGATGGGATGGGTGTAATAATGGGGTGTAAAATGGGTAATAATGGGGTTTAAGAATGAATTTCTTTCTTAAACGAAAAGAAAGAACGAAATAGGCAGAGAAAAGGTGGTGGGGGGGGGGT